>NC_142033.1:14011575-14165147 GCF_982192425.1 Myodes glareolus | reverse complement strand
TTCACCTCAAACTTGCTATACAGCCAAGGATGATTCCCCTGCTTCCACTACGGGAATTACAGGTATGTACTACAACACCTGGTTTATGCAGTGCTGGGTATTAAACCCAGGGCTTCATGTAGGTTAGACAAGCAGTCTAACAAAAGAACTACACCTAGAGCCTAGAGTCAGGCTATCAATAATGTAAGTTGGATCAAACCTTTGACAAAACACCACTGTCTAGAGCTATGGCTTCTTTAGGTGAGAGGACATCAGTACAGCCTTACAGTTAGGAATTGGGTTAACCATCAGTTGGCAAGGTCCTTAATTACACAATTTCCTATATTTTCAGAGCCCCATGGTGCTACTAATAAAATCTAGCTCTGTTCCCTGAAGATCTCTGAGAAGTAAAGGTAGTTTCTTCTAATTAAGAAGTTGTGCACTTAAGGAAAATTCAGCCAGTCAAATAAACCAACAGTAAACAAATTCACAAGAGAGGTAGCAATACCATCTGATGCAGTTAGTGGGCTCTTTGGAGAGAAAAGGAACAATAATCAGAAGACACAAGAAACAGGAGCAATACTAACTATCCTGTCATGTCAGACATATAATCAAGAGGGAGAAATAACACTCCCAAATAGCAGACTATATCCTTATCTGGTACACTTGACTTTAAACAAACATAAAAGACTTATAAAAGATGAATACAAGGGGCACATGTCACTTTTTGCCTTAACCTTCATACTGTTAACTGTACTTAGGACTCTGATTTTTCCTTATATTATTTTACATCTCTGCTTCCATACTTTATTGATCCTTCTAGAGGAAATACTCCTTTCTCTATTTTACTCTATCACACACACATACACATATACATTTCAAAACACTGGGTATGTTTTGTTTTGTTTTTCTGTTTTTTGTTGTTGTTTTTTTTTGTTGTTGTTACAGTACTGCTGTGACAACCAGGTTCTGAAGAAGCATGACTCTGGAGAGGAATAATGAAGTGATAAGTCAGTATTCTAAGATAAGGGCAAGCAGCTAAGAGTAAACTAGTAGAGCATTTAGGAGAGTTACAGAGTGAGAGACAAAATCCAAGACTTGTAAAACCAAGGAACTAGTGGAAGTTGGAGGTCAGAAATCTCAAGGGGAAAAACCCACTTGGCTGATGGTGTTAGTTTTTCTTAGAGCTATGACCCATGTACCTGGCAGAACCATTTACAAGGAGGAAGACTTATTGTGCCTCACTGTTTCAGAGATTTCAATAGTGGTAGCATTGGAGGAGGAAGGGGAGAGAAGGAAGGAGGTACAGAAGTAAACAAAAAGGACAAGACAGGATCTTCTGGCAAACAAGGGGGAAAAGAGGAAGCAGGCAAACAAAAAAGGAGGAAGAGGCCAGGGACAAATTTCACCAAGGTCTGGCCCCAGTGAGGCCCCATTTCCTGAAGTTTCTGGCACCTGTGAAAATGGTGCCACCATTTGGTGACCTAGGTTTCTATACATGGGATCTGTGTGAGACATTTTATATGCAAACTCTAAGACTGATTTTCCTCTTAGACATTTCCTGAATGAAATCCTAAAAATGGATAGTATAGAGATCTAAAATCTTAGGCACACACACACACAGCTTCATTTTTAATAACAGGTAAAGAAATCACATTCAACTGAAGTCCAGCCCTCAGTCTTGACTACAATCCTTTCTTGGACTACAGTGATTGGTCCCAATTCAGTTTGTTGGCAAGAGGGAAGACTGAACTCTCTACAGAGGTAAGACTGAACTCTCTACAACAGGTCTGGAATGTGACACAACAGCAGTGCTTGCTTAGGAAGCAGAACATTCTGCTTTGACCTTCCAGCACCACAAAGACAGAATAACTAAGTCTATACCATTTTTTAAATGGTATAATAATACCATTCTAATAATAGAATGTTCAGTGTCGAATCAAAATTTATCAGGAATAACAACAAAAACCTAAGTAAACAAACTAAAAGCCAAGATAGGAAGCCAGGCAAGTGGAAGAAATATCTTTATCAGAATAAATGATTTATTACACATGATATCATAGGGGGTGCTAGAGAGATGGCTCACTGGTTAACTGCTCTATTAGAGGACTTGATTTCAGCATCCACATCATGTGGCTCACAAACCCCCTTAACTTCAAGGAATCTTACAAAGCTTCCTTTGTTTTAGAGAAAACACACACCCAGTAACAGACAAAAATGAATTTTGCTACATAAATACAACCAAAGGGCTAAAATTGAAATAGTAAGTGTAAATTAAAAACTCAAGTGTGCATCTAACAAAAATTACTTATGATTGGTCAGCTATATTTGTAGCCTTGAAAAAATTCTGTTAAGTCTAGGAACCAGAGAGATAGCCCAAAGAGTAAAGGCACATACATGCTGGCATCCCTGGAAACTCAAGTTTAACTCTCAAGACACGTATCATAGAAGAACAAAGCCCACACAAATGCCATGGCATAAACACAAGTGTGTGCCCATATCCTAAGTAGATAAATGCAAAGAAAAATTAAATTACATAACAAAAAATTTATAAATCTAAACATATTACAGTTAAAAGAAAAAATGCTAGAGAATAATTTAAGTGTCTATCTTAAATAGTAAGCTATGTTTTAAGAAGTAAAATAGCAAATAACAAAATAATGAAATTATGACAAAAAACAAAGATAAAAAAGCAGTATTTAAAGCAAATGTACTCTAAGTTGCAAGCTAACACTTCAATATTCATTATCAGGGCAACTGCTCATAAGAGCAATAAAGCTTTAGAGTTGGGGTAGAATTCTGTTAATAAGCACTTGTAGAAATCTGAGTTCACTGCCTAGCACAACAAAAAGCAAACACATGCACAATATACACAAAGCTAAATATCAAATATAAGCCAATATATTGTTGCCTAACAAAACAAAATTTAGGGATATATTAATGAAATAAGCCAACAAAAGACAAAGTCTAACTTACTATGCATTGGAGTTTACGCAGTGAAAGAAAACAATGGAATGGCAACACACACACACACACACACACACACACAGCTAAAAAGATAACTTTCTGGAAGTAAAATCTAGCTTAAGTATGTAAAGGAGCATCACTGAAACTACAGATTTACTCTACATTACTTAAAATTACTTAAATGGATGGAACCAGAACCCACTAAGTGGCCAGGAGCATTATTTGTGTGGGCATGAGTGTATGATCATGTGTGTGTGTGTACATGTAGAGGCTGGAGGACAGCCACAGGTGTCAAGGATGCTATCTACCTCTTTCGAAACATAATTCCTCACTGACCTGGAGCTCATAATTAGGCTAGGCTGGCTGATCACTGAACTACAGAGATTCTTCTGCCCTTGCCACATTAGTGCTGGGACAAGTGTGAGCCACCACACCAAGCATTTCTACAGCTCGGTTCCTTGAGCTTAGGAGGCAAACACTACCGGCTTAGGAAAAGCCTTGTAATAATTAGAAAGTAGAGCTTTTCTAAGATAGAATGGACAAAGGAATACAACTGCATTATCAGAGATGTTAAACAAAATGATCCTTTTACTGTACAGTTAGATTATATCTGCTTACAAACTTAATGCATACAAATACAAGTAGGAAGCAGTTTTAAAATACAATTCTAGAGTCCGTAAGGCGGCTAAGGAAGGGCATCAAGCTGTGTAAGCTTGACTGACATAAGTTTAACTCCTGGAACTCCAGTGAGAGAAGCAAAGAACTGATTCCACAACTGGTCCTCGGACTTCCACCAGTAGGGTGTAGCATACCCTACCCACAACAGTAATAAAGTTACAAATCCAACAGTTGCTACTAGAACTCAAAAGGTCTGGATGTGAGGAGTAAAATGATCCCTTGTTCCTTTTGAGATAGGGCATTATTCTTAGCCTTCTGGCCTGGAACTTTCAAAAATCTTACTGCCTCGACTTTCCAAGTGCTGGGGTTATAGGCATGCTCCACCACCCCCAGCTGAAAACTCCAATTTTTAAGAAAGTTTAGGTAATTCTGATCTATTTAGTCGCCAAGTAGTTCATGTAAACCTGTGTTTTAGCTGTCCTTAGCATAAATCCTGCTTTTGGAACCATATAATCAGGTCTTTGATACCTTAATGTTCCAAAATTCTAATAAAAACCACTTTAAAGTTTGTAACAGGACTTTCTTTTTTTTTTTTTTTTTGCAATCAAAAGCACTTTAGCAAAAATAAATGCAGACTATCTGAAAGGGTCACTGTTATTGATTTTTCCCTAAATTTATTTAATGCAACTGTAAAAACTTCAACTATTCTATAGAACTTTTCTGTAAGTACCAAGAACACACAATAGACCACTACTTGAATAAATTATAAAGAAGCCATAACCATTCATTTAAAGGTTTAACTCTGAGTGTGCTAAAAACATACCTGAAAACCCAGTACTTGCTGGTAGACAGAGGAGGATCAAGAAACTAAAGGCTAGCATTCACTGGCAAAGCAAGTCTGAGGACAGCCTAGGCTACAAGAGACCCCGACTCAAAACATCATCAGAAAGTAATAAATGCGAGTCTACTGTATGTCAGAAAACAATGACACAACATCACCACCAAGGAAATGCAGTGGAATCACCAGGAAACTATACTGTGTTCTCACAAGGGAAGTACAGACAGGGGCGGGAGTCACAGGTGTAACAAGATTATTTTCTTGCCTGGCCACATTTTGCTCAAAATCCAGGGGTGGTGGGTGTGTTGGTCTAAAATGAAAAAGAACTGTAAGAATGGCCTTGTACTTGCAGAAGACAAGGAAAGGGAAGTAAAAGAAAGCAGAAGCAAGCACCACAAAAGGAAACTCTAAAATACTGCACTTTTCTATTTTTATCAGCACTTAAAAGTAAGTAACAGTAGAAAGGCCAGCCCACGACCAGGAATTAGATTGCTCTTTTATGCCTAAACCCATATCCTCTCCTATTCCCATCAGATCAAGCCCACTCTAAGTTTAAAGTATTAAATAGAATTACTTGGCATTGCTAAAAGTAATGCCTTGACTAATGCCCTCCTGGTCTGACTCCATTTTGTGTTTTCTTAGACAGTTCTCAGCCCTCTACCCATCCTGCTCCTCCCAACAGTCCCATCTGCCTTGGCAACACACGTGAGATTTGGTATCAGGGACAGCAGGATGGCTCAGTAGATAGAGGGAGCTAGCAAGCTTTGTTGGATCCCAGAGAAGGGAGAAAATCAACTTCCACATAAATACTGCATGCAGTACCCACACACATAAATAATAAATGTTAGTATTTTATCTTACACTTCCCAGAATTTTTGTAAACTAAACTACTTGGCTGAAGAATTTTACTCATCTTTTAACAAACTAAACATCCTTTAGTTTGTAGATTATTTGATAAGGGAATATATTAGAGATAATATAGAAATGTTACAATGAAAGAGATCCATTAACATAACTCATGATTATTCAATTTGAAAAACTTACATTTTAGTCTAAGACTTTAGCTATATGAATCTGTAAGATATACTTTCTATCTTTTTGTGATCATATATATTTTTGTGACATATTTTAAACAAGCAGTTTAAATTATGTTGTCCTGTTTAAAAAGTTGTTTCAGGGAAGGAAAAAGAAGTAGGTCCACCTTGTAAGTTTCGAACCTGTCTTGTTCTCTGTTACCTCAATGACACCTGTTAGCTTGGCTACAGAATAGACTAGGTAAAGTGGTAATTCAGCAATTTACTGCAGCAATTCAAAAGTCTCACCTTCACAGCTATGTTGCCAATGGTTATTATAGTTAGCTGCATACTGACTTAAGGAGGCCAAGGAGAAAGGGGAAAGGGAGTTCTTTTTAAACTCTGCTGGAAGGCTTTGAGTCCCAACACAGTCAAGAAATTAAAAGTTTTCTCCATTCATATCTTCAATATGTACAACTATACCTTGAATATAGCAAATATTCAATAAACATTCAAAGAAATCTAAGCCACACATTCATACTAAAATAGAATGGAAAAGTATAAGAGACTGCCTCAAGAAAAGACTCAAATTGTAACTACTATTCGAATATTACCGAAGTCCTGAACAACACAGAACTATACTTATCTTAAGAGAATCAAATGATACACTAAATGATCATACCTAAGTGTTCCTACCACAGACAGTACTTATTCAAAGTCAACTAGTCTTCAACATGCAAACTGATAAACAGCAGATGCAAAAAAGATTTTTTCAGGTTGTAGGAAGAGTTAAGAGTAGAAAGACTTCAAAAGTCTATCAAACTAAGATAACCTGTAACAGCAATATTTGTCATTTTATCACTTCTTAAAACTTTCCTGGCCACTCTTCTACACCCCAAGCACCTTGTTAGGTACTAGAGATACAAACATGTACAAGTCTTACATAGTAAACTGTTGGCGTGGATAAACTGTTAGTTACTAACTACCAGAATATGATTAAAGTACAAAAATGTCTGAAGGAGAAAGTGTATACACAATACCAAAGAGTTCACTTTACTATCTCTCAAAGACTTGCAACACTGCCATGACCTTAATAACTCACTTAAACTCCTTATAAATACTAACAAAGAGGTAAAGATGTCCCTCTAGAAACAGCTTACCACTGAATTAGTCTACAAGGAAAATGAATGCATGTAATTACTTATAACTCAGGTAAAAAGTTTTATCTTACTTTATTCGGAAAGATGATGTTTCCTAAAGAATGTTTTTCCTTGTCTTTGCAAGGTCTTGTGTAGCTCAGGTGAGCCTCCAACTAACCTTAAACTTGTCTTAAGTGCTAGGATTACAAGTAGGCTCCCCCACACCCAGCTGAGAACATATTTAATAATACAAATATTCCCAATGAAGCATTAGGATAATGCATTATGCCAATAGTACATTTCTAATAAAACACTTGTTTTGAGAGAAATTACCTGATTTGTACTCATTTTCGGCACATTGACCTTCCACATCTGGGCTTCCCTGGAGATTGCCCTTTCCAATAGGAAAGACAATCTCTGGTTTTCCAAAGGTCCTGGAAACTTCATGATATCCCTTTGGATCTGCCTGTCACCCAGCTTGATGTGGCTACCTAGTAAAATCAAATATAATGTTCATTGCTTAATTACAGAATAAGTATAATATACACATTTATAAATGTTAGCATTTATTAAACAATTTATAAAACAAAATAAGAATGTTATGAGGCAGTATAGGATTTTATAGCTCTTTAAAATGCCATATATTAAAGCTAGCAGTAACATTAGATAAAACATCCTCACTTTAAATCTGAAATTCTAAAACCACTGACTTTTTATTAAAATTCTTAGCAATAGTTGTCCCAAACCTTCTCCCTAAAAATAAAGTAAAACTACTAAGGGCCATAAAACTACTACTTTTATTTATCATTAAAACATATTAGTTTAAACATTACATTAAACCATTTTAAGTTATGTAAGGGGAAACAAGACTGATTTAAGGGATTGTTATCCTATGTTTAATTAAGGCCTTCAGTAAAATGTTCAGATGTTATCAAGTAAAAAAAACAAAATATTTTTAGATGAGTGAAAAATGAAGACATAGAAAACTGACAAGATGCAAAGAAAGCGGTGGGCATTAAGGGGAAGTTTAATTCCTGAAAATGCCTATATTAAAATATCCCAAATCATCTGCTTAACCTCTACCTAAAAAGACAACGGAAGTCACGTGTGGTGGTGAATGTAACCTCAGCACTTCTGAGGACCTGTGCTATTCAGCAAGACTTTGTCTTAGAAAAAGAAAACAAAAATGGCAGGTAGTGGTGGTGCATACCTTTAATCCCAGCATTTGGGAGGCAGAGACAGGTGGATCTGGTCTATAAGAGCTAGTTCCAGGACAGGCCCCAAAGCTACAGAGAAACCCTGTCTTGAAACAAACAAAAACAAAGAACGAAGAAAAGAGAAAATTTCCTTAAACATAAAACAAAAACAAACCCCAAACTATAAACCAGGCCTGGTGGTGCACACTTGCAAACTTGGGAGATAGAGACAGGAGGATGAGAAGTTCAAAGTCATCCTTTAGCTACATTGCAACTTTAAGGTCAGCCTGGGCTTTTCAGATAATTATTTAGTTGCTGGAACAATGTGATGAAAAGGAGAAACAATGAAATCAATTGAGAATTAGTATGAAGAGGTCCAGTTTAAATGTACCTCTAACTGAACTGGTTCCTGTACTAAGTGAGAAAGTATATTTTTAAAGGACACTACTAGGGATAAATGGAATGTTGACTATAGGGTTACAGTCTATATGCATCAAAATTACATTCACTAAAATTTAAAACTGTACTGTATATGTAACTCTGTAACAGAATATTCCTACTCTTACAGAGATACTGAGCCTTGGGAGTAAAAGGTCCCAGTATGTGCCACATACATAAAACAAAAAACAATTTGGAAGCATTTTTGCACTCCTAGTAAGGTCTGAACAGGGATGATCTTATCTGCTATCCCCTCCTTGACCACATGTACACCAGAAATACTGGGTCATGGTTGATTCCAACACTGGGTTCAATCTCCATGTCATCCACTCTTCTTCCGACTTGCAGAGCTTTCTGTAGCTCCAATTCCTCCCGCTAAATTTGCTATCACTCTATCAGCATCACGTTTTGGAATTGTGTAGGCACACTCCACCTTCCTTTACCAGCGCCTGGACATAAATCCTACCTTTGGATTTAACTACGACCACTGCTAGACCTGCTTTTTCAACTAACCACGAGATTCTTGACCACTAACAGTTTCCAGAATTTAGCACCATGCCCAACAAATAGCAGTTTACACTTGTCAGGTGCTTATCAATCAACAGCCCCCGGTGGTTTGCTATTTGGCCAGCTATTCTTTATTTTGACCTAGATAATCCTCCATTTAAAGATTAACAAGCACATAAGGTAAGTTGAATGCTCTTCATTTCTAAAGAAGTACATGATCAGAACAAACTCTTTGCTTCTAATCTTGACCCCTCCCTCCTAAAAAAAAAAAAGACAGGGTCTCACTAAGATAGCCCTAGTTGTCCTGAGACTTGCTAGCTATACGAGCTGCTGTTCAAATGTTCAATGGCTCCTCAGTGAGGGTGAAGTCGAAGTATTTTACTTTGCTATTCTACGATCTCCAGTTGATCCATCTACCTGATACTTCCCGCTAGTTTACCGCAATGTTTAACTTCTGTTTAAAAGATCTGCGGTGGAGCCGGAAGCAGAGGGCACTGAGCGCTTCTTTAAAAATTCGGCATTTTTCTGTCCTTTACGACGCCTTCTAGTATCCTCCACCAACCCAAGCCCTAGGTAACGTTATCCTCCCGCATTACCGCGGGGTGGGGGCACACTACTTGCTTGGCATTCACTCTGCTTTGCCCCGTATATTATCTTCGTGTGTCCCGCAGGATCGGTAACCCCGGAGGGTGGGGGGTGTGTCCCCTTCTTCATTAGCCTGACTCGCGGAGTCTGTTAACTGGCACCCCAGTCGATGACGCACCGTGGCTACAAGTTACTTGGGGACAGAAACACCGGACTGAATGGAATCCCACCCAGCTCGGCCAGAGGTGGCAGGGTGGGAGGAGTGTCCCCCAAGGGACCCTGATAAGGCCTGCCGAAGGACGGGTCCTAGGGGAGCGGCGCGCGCCCCCGCAAGCCCCCCCCCTCCGGCGGCGCGCACGGCGGCCGCGCCGCCGCCCTCACCTTCTTCTCCTCCTCTTCCTCCTCCTCCTCCTCCCCGGCAGAGCTGTAGGCCTCACAGTGGTGACGCGGGGTCATCCGGGGACCCGTTACCACCTCATGATCCTCGGCGCGCGGCAGCGGGGCGCGCGGGACCAAGGGCCGGGCCGACTGAGGAGGGAGAAGAGGGCGAACCGGGCCGGCGGGCGCGGGCACTCGGGTGGGACGCACGGCTGCGGCCGAAGGGTCAGTCAGCGAACTAATTCCATGATGACCCTGGGCCCGAGGCCGCCGCCGCCGGTCCGGCTCCTCCGACCGCCGCCGCTGGTGCCCGGGTGAGGAGGGGGCGCCCTCTCGCCATAGGGCGGCGGGGGCCGGGGAGAGGCGCGGGGTGAGGCCGGCTCTGCCCCTGCCCGGGGGAAGCGCCTCCGAGGGGAAATGGTGGAAGGGGGGGAAGGGGGAAAAAAAAAGAAAAGAAAAGGAAGGGGAAAGGGGGAGAAAATAAGAAAAAGCGAGACAGAGGCGCTGGCGCGTCCGCTCGCGGGGAAGACTGGGGAGGGAGGGGCGAGTAAAAAGCGCCGGCCGCCTAGCTCCGCCCTCGCGGACTGATCTCGGCCGCGCGCGGCTGTAAACAACGCAAGGGTTCTCTCTTCAACTTCCGGTGTCCCACGGGAGCCTAGAAGAATTTGAGCAAAGCAGAACCTCTGGAGAAGATCTATGGAAGGAGTTGGCATGGGTGAGGAAGGAGGAAGTGCGTTTGATGTGCACAAAGAGAAGGAAAGGTGTGCGAACTCGGTGACCTTTGGGAGCGGAAGAACCCTTCTCCTTCCACGCGGTGACGTAAGCGGCTTGGTTAGCCGAGGAGGCGTGCAGCCGCCGGAGAGTATGCTGCGCATGCGCCTCTGTAAAGAAAGGCGTCCCTAAGCGCTCGCCTCAGGGAAGGGTTTCTGGGCGAGCGCCTGGATCCAGCCTAGAGTCTCCCGGTATTTCCCAACCTAGCTTGTCTCTCTAGCTCCTAAGCGAATTTCATGAACGGAACTGGTGATATTTTGTGTAAAGATCACATTCTCTATTACTTCGCCAAAAAAATTCATGTTGTACCCTTTATATTGACGATGATGGGCGTGTGGCTTTTTATTGGTCTGTGGGTGTTGGAAGACTCTGAAGCACTTTAGAAATCAGAAAAACTAAGAGGATCATATCCTGGGTGCTTATGGCCACTTTAAAATAGTGGATCACGCTACCGACCGACGCCTTGGCACTGGGCCAAGGGAATTCTAGTCACCAAGCGATATGTCTAGGAAGTTTTATTCCTAGTGTTAAAACGGACCCTGTTTTATCATGTTTTATCAGGGTCCGTTTTATCTCTAGGTAATTAACGAATGTGAAATGTGTTTTATTAACTTGGAGTCCTTTTTACTCCAGTTGGTAGATTTTGCTTGTCTTATCATGGTCTTATTTGCTGACACTCTTAGCGAATAGCTTTGGGGAGGGGAAAACTGGAACTCAACCATTTATATAGTCACGTACTTATTTTACATCAGTGAAGAAAATGTGGACCAGGTTCTTACAAAACTGGGATTAGCTTGAAGACAGAGAAGGCCCCTGCCTTGAAGGAGTGTGCAGTTTCAGCACGGTGAATAGCCATTGAACTAATTATCACGATTGGAAATCGCCTAATACACTGTCGTACTGTACAACCATCCCCTCCCTAGAACAGAAGGTCATAGATGTCAGGAATCTCGTAGCCTTTGTTTTACGCTGCATCTCTGTGTGATATTGAGAATATCTGACGACTGGCTGGATAAACGGGCGCCAGTAGCAGAAGTGTCAAGATGGAAAATTACAGGCTGCTTTGGAACCACCCTTAGCTGGTTGGGCTCCGTGAAGGTTTCTTTGAAGAAGTGACTAAGACGAGACTTGAAACCACTGGGCAAAGGAAAGTCCGAGCAAAGGAAGCAACGTGTGCAAAGGCTCATCTTCCTCTGAGACTCGAGGGGGAGAAAGCTGAGGCCAGAGAGGAAGATTCCACGGAAGGCAGAGGTGAATAGGAAGCGCTGGAAGGATTTCAAGTAGGTTAAATGTGTGCCTGGCATGTCTCCACCTCAGGCTTATTCTGTATTGTTACCTGGTTTTTATTTTATATGACCTGTTGGGGTGCGGTGTCAGCCCGGACACTAAATTACCTCTCTGGACCAGACCCCAACATAAACTATCTCTCTCTGGACTGGCATGGAGGCGCGGAAATAAAGACACAACTCACGGTTTTTTCGGGAGGGAGATTCTCAGTGATCCCTCATGAAATCCTGAGTTCACAACCTGAAGAGTTTCCCTCTTTTTCTCCAAACAGCCTTATATATCAAAACATAAACTGAGGGGGGAAATCATTAGCATTCTGTTTCCTAGGTAACAAGGTGAATGGCTTTTAGTCTCATCCACAACTACCTGTGCTTTCTGTCACGTCTTCCTGGTCAGTATGCTAGCTCTGTCCCGTAGGCTGAATTAGCACCTCTTTTCAGGCATCCTTCAAATTACAAAGAAAGGAGCAAAACAACATCCTGACCTCTTGTTAAGGTAGAGACAGCCTGTCTGGAAGGTTACGTGACCACTTCAGGTGTGGCCTGTGGCTTTAGAGCCTGGCTGCCATACCATATAGAAGTATGGGCCTACAGTGAACAACATTTTAATGGATAATCGTCTCAAGAGCATAGATAGCCTTTCTGCATAATTTATTGCGGCACAACTCTGTTGTTGCACTATACAATCAATTCTGGTTCCCTTCCTGCAAGAAGAATGATTGGGGAAGATACAGCTCAGCAGTAGTCTACTCGCTTAACTTGTGCAGGGGCTTGGATCCAGTCCCTCTTAACACTACACAACGTACGTGTGGGGGGGGGGGGCACGTGTGCGTGTGTGCATGTGTGCGCATGTGCGTGTGGCTCACCACTGTCTCCACCTCCAGCTCCTGGTGATCTGTCACCCTCTTCTGGACTCCAAAGGCACCGGCACTACACTGGCACATACCTAACAGACACACACACACACACACACAATTAAAAATCAAATCTTATTTTTAGAAGAAGATACATGCGGACACTCACAGAATTGTTCACACTATGTAAAAGGAGAAACAACCGCAGCTGGCCCCTCTTCTTCCTATTGATTGTTTGTATTTCTGCTTACAGTGCAGAAGATTAAATGGCCACTGGCAATCATAAACTTCAAAAGGAATAAGTTTTTAATTGAGAGCTCCTAAATACCCCCTGGTTACAGTTTAATGGACTTAATTTTTATGTCAAACAACTTGATAAAATGCTCATCAAAAGCCATAAAAATGTAAATACTGTTGGATGCAGGAATAACTTCAAAGAGGGTTATGCATAAAAGGTATTAGATATTTTTCATGCAATAACTTCATTGACATGTAAGCCATCTAGTTAAAGTATGCGGTCCACTGGCTTTTAATATCATCACAATCCATTTTAGAACATTTTCATCACTTTGAATATAAACCAAACATCAGATTTCTCTCTAACCCTATAATGGCTCTATCAAGATCTTTCATTGCTCTCCCACTTCATCCCTCTCCCAACTCGACCATCCCATTTCCTCTGCTTTACCGCCCCACCTCGCCCCCAGTTTACCCAGGAGATCTCATCTAATTCCCCTTTCCAGAGTGACCCATGTATGACCCTCTTAGGGTCTTTCATGTTACCTAGCTTCTCTGGAGCTGCGGACTGTAGTCTGGTTATGCCTGAACTGGTCTTCCCTATGATCAGATTGGTGACTACCCCAACTGTCATCATAGAGCCTCCATCCAGTAACTGATGGGACCAGATGTAGAGAGCCAAGCTCTGGGAATCCAGTCGAAGAGAGGAAGGAGGGAATATATGAACAAGGGAGGTCAAGATCATGAAGGGGAAATCTATAGAGACAGCAGAACCAAGCTTATGAGAACTCACGAACTCTAGGTGGACAGCTGTGGAGCCTCCATGGGACTAAACTAGGCCCTCTGCATTTGGGAGACAGTTGTTTCGCTTGGTCTATCTGAGGGCGTCCCCAGCAGTAGGACCAGGATCTATCCCTGGTACATGAGCTAGCTTGTCGGTTCCCATTCCCTATGGTGAGATGCCCTGCTCAGCCTTAATGCAGTAGGGAGGGGCTTGGCTCTCCCTCAACTTAATGGGCCAGGCTTTGTTGACTCCCCATGGGAGCCCTTCCCTTTGAGAGAAGTGGATGGAGGTGGCTTGGGGAGGAGGTAAGGGGGGCATGAGGGAGAACTGTGGCTGGAATGTAAAATAAAATTTAAAAAATAAAAAATTAATTAAAAATAATAAAAGAAAATAAACCAAACCACCTTCAGGTTTCATCCTCCAGTCCCATGCCTGCTCTAGCACAAATCAACATGCATGAGTTTCTACCTCCCTAGATTTATGTATCTGGAACATTCATTGAAACAGACCTTATGTGATTATGTGCCTTCTAGAAACCAGTACCAATTGTCTGAAGAAAAATATGAATATTCTTCACCATTTAAAAAACGTTTGAAACTTTATATTTTATGTGAATGGGTGTTCTGCCTACCTGTGGGTCTGTGTTGGATCCCCTGGGACTGGAGTTACAGACAGTTGTGAGCTGCCTTGTGGGTGCTGGGAATTGAAACCGGGTCCCTCAGAAGGGCAGCCAGTGCTCTCTTATCCCCGAGCCATTTCTCCAGCCCTGACCATTTATCTATTACACTTTGGCTCAGGATCTTTTCATTTTTAATAACTGTATTTTATAATGAAGTATGGTTACATGATGGAAAATAATAAATCCCCTTAGAAAATAAGTCTTACAAAGACAAATGCATTGGTTAGAAATTTATGGGTTTTAGTATTTTTTAAGGAATGTTTTCCAAATAGTAAGTTTTTAGAGTGTCCGCCTGCAGGACGGTTTGTGGCTCACTATGTGATAGGCACAGCACTAAGCACATGGATTTTATCTTCTTTTTAATCCCCAAGTCAGTAGGGTGCTGCTGTTGTTTGTTTTTGCTGCCCCAGTGTTGTGAAAGAGAATGCAGTAATTGTCTAAGGTTGGCCACACAGAGGGGTAAGCCAGGCAGGACTCAACCCCAGTTTGACCTACTCCAAAGCTTGCTTATGCTTTCAGGTACCATTTCTGATTTGTCCCTGTGGATATTTCTGGCTTTATTAAATTTCTAAATAAAAACACATTGTGATTGTTTTTGGCTTTCCTTTAATCTTAGAATAATATATTTTTAAATATTTTATGGTTTATTTAGCTTTATTTTATGTGCATTGGTGTGAATGTGTCAGAGCCCCTGCAACTGGATCTTCAGACAGTTGTGAACTGCCATGTCGGTGCTGGGAATTGAACCCAGGTCCTCTGGTCCTCTGGAAGAGGAGTCAATGCTCTTAACCACTGAGCCATATCTCCAGCCCTATTTTTTAGCATTCTAGTGAATTGCTTTTACTTTTGTTTCAAAAATGTTTGCCTTGTTTTGGATAAATGATTATAATATTTAGACTTACTGGTCATGGTGGCACACACTTTTATCCCAGCACTCAGAAGGCAGAGACAGGTGGATCTCTGTGAGTTCAAGTCCAGCCTGGTTTACAGAGTGAGTTCCGGGACAGCCAGAGCTACACAGAGAAGCCCTGTCTCAAAAAGGAGGGGGGAAGGAAAGAAAGAAAAAGAAAACAAGCAGGCTAAGGGATGCCAATAAAATAAGATACAACAAGAACTAACGTATCTGAATATGACAAAACAAACAGAAGAAAGAACCCAAGCAAAGGCACAGGAAGCAGAGGCAGACTTGTTCGCACACTCAGGAATCCCATAAAAACATAAAACTGGAAGTCATAACATACATACAAAGGAGGGGGGGGATGAGAATATACAAAGATCTGGGCATATGGCTTACTCTTAAGATTAGTGTGTTTCCCCATTAAGACTCCTTTGGAGAAAACTTAAATTTCATTTGCAAGTGATTGTCAATTGGAGATAGCTGTGGGTTGGGGCTAGGACATGTGTCTGCTTCTCCTTTCAGCTCTAGGAGCCCGTCTGGTGCAGACCTGTGCATGCTGCCTCGGTCGCGGAGGTTCTGTGTATGCACTAACCCTGTTGCTCCAGAGACCTTTGTTGCCTCCATGATTTCCACCTCCTCTTCTCTAGAGTTCCCTGAGGGGAGAGATCTGAAGCTTCATTTGGTGAGAGGAGATGTCTAAATGGGGCTCTGTCTCCCCCATTATTTGGCAATTTCAATCAGATAGCCTTCATTCATGTATATATTGTAGGGCGATTCTACGGTATTGTTTCCACACTACCCCTCAAATAGCCCCGAATTTTAGCTGTCTCTCTCCATATTTCTGCCCTTGTCATCCTCTTCTCTCCCACACCCCGCATGATCATCTTGTTCCAGTCCCCCCATCTGTCCTATTTCCATTTACTAGGGAGATCTGTCTGTCTTCTTAACCCCCCATCTGTTACTCTGTATCTAACCTCTGTGGTTCTATGGGCTGTAGCTTGGTTATTATTGACTTAATGGCTAATATTCATATATAATTGAATATGTATTTTTCATATTTGTCATTCTGGGTCCAAATTACCTCACTCAGGATGATTTTTTTCTAGTTCCATTCATTTACCTGTGAATTTCGTGATTTCATTTTTGTAACAGCTGAGTAATAGTCTATTGTGTAAATGTACCACATTTTCTTTTATCTATTCATCTGTTGAGGAAAATCTAGATTGTTTCCAATTTCTGGCTATTACGAATGGAGCAACAATGACCATGGTTGAACAAATGCCTCTGTGGTAGAATGAAACATCCTTTGGGTATATGGTCAAGAGTGATATAGCTGGATCTTGAGATAAATCAATTACCATCTTCCTGAGGAACCTTCATGCTGATTTCCATAGTGCAAGCCTTTTAATCTTGAATGACTAGAATTCCCCGTCTCCTTTGTCTTGAATGAGCTTTTTACATGAAGTTTTCATGATACAGTTTATGGAGGTACCATCATGTAGGAGAAAGAGTAAGTGGGAACAAGAGAAACCATGGATGCCGTTGCAATCACTTATCTGCAGGATCTACCTGCTATTTCCACCCAACTGTCCAGAGACAGAATGTACCAGTAAACTTCCCAAGCCAACTACTATGACGTCAGGAAAGAGGAAACACCCATTAAACAAATAACATAAAGAACTTTTAGTGCCTATGAAATGAAAAGAAAGGTTTGGAGGAGGTGTCAAAATCAAACTGCTGGGGAAGGGGTGGAGAGTCGACCAGAATGAAATATGATGCCCTAAGGAGGGCTGGAGAGATGGCTCAGTGGTTAAGGCATCAACTATTCTTGCAGCGAGTTGGGTTTTCATTGGCAGTGCAACCCGCTGCAACTCTACTTCCAGGAGATCCGATGTTCTCTTCTGGCCTTCACAGACACAGGAAACTGAGGCGGGATGATCATAAGCTCAAGGTCTGCCTGACAACTTAGTGAAACCCTATCTCAAATATAAAAAGCCTTCAGGGTGTAGGTCAGGGTAGAGCACCTGCCTAGCATGTGGGAGACCAACATCTAATCCTCAGCATTGAAAAGCACTCCTATTTGTGTTAATAACCACTTAGATTTTGAAGTAAACTTTACACACAGACACACACATACATATTTATACACACATTGTCAAATCCCCTACTCTATAAGATAATGTCTATTCCAGAATCTAGATTGCTTCCTGAATACATGAAAATAATGTTGAATATTGAGGGAAAAAATAAAATCAGGCAATATGCAGTGAGATGAATCGATCTTTACGCAAGAGAAGATCTCCTCTTCCCCAAATATCAGATATTCTCTACCATGCATTTTGGAGATGGCCCATGATCCATTTTTATTGGGCCACTGAAACTTGTCCTCTGTAATTCAGAAAGTTACAGCATCCATATATTCAGTAATGAATATTAAAAGACTGATTTCGATGCCAAGTCGTTTTTTCCTCCTAGAGTACCTCTGAGCAGGTTTAGAACAGACTGCGTTTGACAGCTCTTCCCATGTTCCTCAAACTAGAAGGTTTAACTAAGATTGCAGAAACCAGATCTTATCTGCATGAAAAAAAGATATGTTAGTAATAGTATTTTTAAAGTTTTAACATTAGATTGTATTTTTATTTGTGTGTGTGTGTGTGTGTGTGTGTGTGTGTGTGTGCACATACACGCACTATGTATGTGGGTACTCAAAGAGGCCAGAAGAGCTCACTGGATCCCTGGAGCTGAAGTTAGAGCCAAATGTGAGTCACCTGATGTGGGTCCCAGGGACCAAACTTGGGTCCTCTAGAAGAACAAGTAGTGGTTCTAACCCCTGAGACATTTCCAGCCCCAGTATTATTTTTCAAAGGATATATTTATTTATTTGAGATATATATTTGAGAGCTTCATAACATAGTTTACTCACACCTACCCCATAGCCCCTCCCATCCCATCCCTCACCACCAGATCTTTCTCCCAGCTTCATATACTTTTTTTTTCTTTAATCGCTGAATAGAATTAGTGGTGTAGGTATGTGCATGGGTATAAGGCCATTCACTGTATGGCCATTCACAGGGCAAGCTACCTGAGGAAAACTGATGCATCCGTCTCCCAGCAGCCGTTAGCTGCTAACTGCCCCTCAGTTGGGGTGCAGAGAGTTTTGTGAGCTCCTCCCCAAATCCATGTTCTAATCTTGACGATCTTGATCTTTCTTGGTTTCATGCATGCAGCCGCAGATGCTGTGAGTTCATATGTTCAGTGGGCCTGTCCAGTCAGGAAAACTGTCCCTCAGCAGCCCTTGCAACTTCCGGTTCCTCAGAGCACACGGGACTTTTATGATCTGCTGTTTGATTTTTTTCCTCCTAAGCTTACTTCCTGAGAAGGACCTGCAGAGGAACTGCGGGGAAGAAGGGGTTCCCAGAATGAAGCTCTCTTGCCAGAGCAACGTCATTCTGTGTTGTGTGCCAACAAGCTAATGAAATTATGCTTTTCCAGCGCAGTCTCCATGTCTGTGACTTTCAAGATCAGGCATCTTTTTTTTCAAAGGGAAACTTAAGTGCCTCTCAGTTTCAAGATCCAGAATACAAAAGGCCTCCCAAGCCATTTCTTCATTCAACACAGAATGAGACAGTGTGCCGGAGGTTTGTTCCGGCATCTGTTGGTTTCACAAGGCATATTTCCTAGTGAAAACTGGTGCTGTTTAACCCTATGTGATTCAATAAACAAATACCCAAATATTTATTGAACATCAGTCATGAATGAGACCCTGGGGTGAATTAAATGCCCGGCCATAAAGAGGAGATAACAGCGTAAACACCCCCTTTCTTTTTGGTAAATACATACTGGTTGTATTTTTAAAGGAAAAATGGTGAATTACTGAAAATATTCTGTGTAACAAAATTAGAAATCTCTGTATCTTGAATGAAGTTACCCATGAAATCTATGGCGGTTTGAATGAGCTTGCCCCTGGAGGTGCATATAGCTTCAGGCTTAGTCCTCAGTCGCGATGAACTGAGGTTTCAAACGTTTCTCTCTCTCTCTCTCTCTCTCTCTCTCTCTCTCTCTCTCTCTCTCTCTCTCTCTCTCTCTCTCTCCCTGCCTGCTGCCTGTGGATCAGGATGTAGTTCTCAGCTACTTTTTTGGCAACAGTATGCCTGCTTGCATGCCACCATACTCCCCACCATGATGATGGCGGACTAACCCTCTGAAACTGTCGGCCTGAGGCTAAGAGCTTTCTCTTCTAAGAGTCGCCCTGGTCACGGTGTCTCTTCACAGCAATAGAACAGTGACTAAGACAAAGACATGGAACACTTACTAATACTAAAAAAGAAAAACAACAACAACAACAACAACAAACCTTTTTCAATGTTGAATTGGGTTTGTGGTCAATATTCTTCAGAATTTAACCAGATAAGAAAAAAGAAAAGAAAAGAAAATGCCGCAAAACTCATAGGACAACTAATCACTACCCAGTGGTCCATGTGAGGTATTGTTGACCAGAGTAGAGTCATGCATTTCTACTGGTTTTCTAGTAGCACAGTGCTGACTGGATGTGTCTGTCTCTCCCAAATTTATATGTGAAAGCCAGATCCCAAAAGCAATGATATTTGGAAGTGTGGCCTTTGAAAAGTAATTCTGTTAAGAGAGTGGGCCCATCATGAGTGAAATCAGCACCTCATAAGATGCTTATGGAAAAGATGCTGCCCCTCAGCCTTTCGAGGACCCCACCTAAAGGTGCTGGCTGTGAGCCAGGAACACTGTCCAGCTGGCACCAAGCTCTCAGATTTCCTGATCCCTGCAAACTAGATTTTCAGCTTTTAAGCTTTAATAGATTTTGTTTCTGAAACCCCTTTCCCAACAACTTCTTCAAAGAAAAAGTCAAAATACAATCACCACTAAGAAACTGCTTCTTGTCAACTGTTTTGTGCATCTTCTCAAATCTCTTCCTTCATTGAACTCAAACCCTTCCTCTCGCCACATCGGGTTTCTACTTGAGCACAGTCTTTTCCTTTCTCTCTCTCTCTCTCTCTCTCTCTCTCTCTCTCTCTCTCTCTCTCTCTCTTTCTTTCTTTTCCTGAGACAAGGTTTCTCTGTGTAGTCCTGGTTGTCCTGGAACTCTCTGTAGACCAAGCTGGCCTCGAACTCACAGAGATCACCTGCCTATGCCTCCTGAGTGCTGGGATCAAAGTCATGCGCCGCCACATTTTTTTTTTTTAAGATCTCACTTAAACTAGTAGACACTCGCCTCTTAGGACTTTTATTACCTACCCCTGATCTAAGTTCACTATCCAGTGGTGTATCCATCATCTCCCTCTTCTGTACTCTTCTCATAAATTTCTGTTAGGTTCAGAATATATGTGAAGAGAACCTTCTCTGTCATGCTGACCTGGGTTCAGTAGCTGTTATTTAGGATTTGTACTCAGTTATCAGCAAAAAAACACTCACAAATACAAAGACCTCCAAAGGATGGCTCAATAATAGAGAATGGATCTCTTTCACCTTGCTGTTTTGTCATTTTCAGGGAGTTGGCTTCATTTTTATGACCCCAAATTGCTCTTCCAGGACATCCTCACTCCAGCTTCTAGCAGATAAAGGAGTGAATGAAGCCCGTGATACAGAAGTTGCGTACATTGCTCTTCCATGTACATTCTATTGAATATGTAGTCTAGCTAGCCTTGATACAGAAGTTGCGTACATAGCTCTTCCGCGTACATTCTATTGACTCTGCAGTCTAGCTAGACTTGAGTTCCTCTTTATTAGTAGTGTAGAGATGTGAGAGGACATTGGCAAATTCTGCCACATACAAATGTAACACCTGTCTCTTATAAGTGAACCTTTTAAAGCGACAGTCAGCAGTTGGTGCCCTGGCCAACACAGCAATTCCGTCCTAGTTTCTTTGGAATTCATCCCTGCCGGGAGTAGTGAGATGGAGAAAGTCAAGTGGAGCTAGATGGAGACAGTACGTCATTTTTTATCTGACTTCAGTCCACTGTGCAGAGGGATCACTTTGCTGACCCTGGAAAAGTATAACCTCAGTCATATTTTGATCAATTATCAAAAAGTGAACATACATCAACAGTATAATACATTAAATCTATATAAATTAAATTAACAACAGTATAATCCATAGTAAGACCAGGAAAATGAATCCCTTTCTGTGTAGCCAAAAATCCTATAGTTTTGAATGCCCTTCATTTTATACTTTATTCTGTCAGTAGACTGTTCTCCTGTCTAAAAGCATCTCCTCCCCAACTCCAGGGGGATCAAAGCCAGAGCCTTGTCCACACTAGGTATGCACTCTACCAATTACCCACATCCAAGGCCTCTCTTTTGGAATGTCTTCACCTCAGATTATGACTGAACTTCCTACTTTTTTGAAGCTATAAGCTTGAGCTCCAACACTACTTGAAGTCACAGGAAGTTGAGCATGTCCACATGCAAGAAGTTTGCTTCCTTAACAACTCTGAAACTGTGGTTGATAAGTACACTGCTGTCTTCATTAGGCTGTTGATAGGAACCAAAATTTCACCTCAGCTCCATGGTGCAGGTGGGAACCACAGAGAAGCTAATTTTAAAATACAAAATGCTATCTCAGAGGATGTGCCCATCTGACAACTACCTGTTCCAAGGATCAGGGGGTCCTCATGTCTGCTTCTGTTTGGTCTCTCTTGTTGACTGAGGTTTCTGTCCTCCCACCAGGTCCCACAGCTGTTTAGTCCCAAAGAAATCACACAGATGTCTACATTAATCATAAACTGATTGACTCATTAGCTCAAGCTTCTTATTAACCCTTATAACTTACATTAGCCCATTATTTTTATCTGTGTTAGCCACATGGCTCAGTACCTTTTTCCGCGAGGCAGTAGCCACATCTTGCTTGTTTGGTGTCTGAACAGGAAGGACTGCAGAGGAATGGGTTTCCTCCTTCCCTGAATTCTCCTGTTCTCCTTGCCCCACCTCTACTTCCTGTCTGGTTGTCCTGCCTATACTTCCTGCCTGGCTACTGGCCAATCAGCGTTTATTTAAAACATAATTGACAGAGTATAGACAATTGTCCCACACCACTCTTGTATCCTTTCATGACCTTCCAAGGCTTTAGGGATTCACTCACCCATGTAGCTTTGATTTACCCATAGCAATGTGTGTCTCAGTACACCCATACCTCAGAATACTGCACAGTAGAAACAGCCCTGAGCTGTGCCTTTTGGTTCAAATTCTCCCATGGAAACATATGATGGACTTGCCCAGAGTCAGACATTTTCTCTTCCTTCAGTAAGCATGAACACTGGAATTGTGGGTAGGAGGATGCTGAAATACAGCATCATAGTCTTTTCCTCCTCGTCCCATCTACCCCCTCCTCCTTTCCTTTCTTCTTCCTTTTTTTTTCTTTTTTTAAAAAAAGATTTATTTATTTATTATGTATACAGTATTCTCAGTATTCTGTCTGCATGTATGGGCACCAAATCTCATTACAGATGGTTGTGAGCCACCATGCGGTTGCTGGGAATTGAACTCAGGACCTTTGAAAGAGCAGGCAATGCTCTTAACCGCTGAGCCATCTCTCTAGCCTCTCCCTTCTTATTTGTTGTTTTTGAGACAAAGTCTCACTATGTGACCGAGGCCGGCTCAGTACTTTCTGAGTAACCCAGGCTGGCCTTGAACTTGTGATCTTCCTTCTACAGCCTCCTACATGCTGATATTTTACAAGCACCAGCCTGTTGTGTGATGTTTTACTCATTGGACTCTTTTGTGGGTAGCAACCACCCAGCTTCCAAATAAATCCCACACAGAGGCTTATTCTTAGTTATGAATGCCCAGCTAGCTCAGTCGGTAGAGCATGAAACTCTTAATCTCATGGTCATGGGTTTGAGCCCCATGTTGGGTGCCAAAATGTTGTATGTTGTTTTTGCTCTTTTGGCTTTTTGGGGGGGCCCACCACCCAGCTCCTAAATAAATCCCACACAGAGGCTTATTCATAGTTATGAATGCCTAGCCTTAGCTTGGCTTCTTTCTTGCCAGCTTTTCTTAAATTATTTTGACTACTTTTGCCTCTGGGTTTTTATTTTTCTCTATTTCTATATACCTTTCTTTGCTTCTTTCTTCATGGCTTGCTGTGTAGCTGGGTGGCTAGTTCCTGATGTCCTCCTCTCCTTGTTCTCTTGCTCCTCCTTATCTCTCATCCCAGATTTTTCTTCTAATTGTACTCTCTGCCTGCTAACCTATCCTTGCTCCTGCCTTGCTATTGGGTGTTTAACTCTTTATTAGGGCCATTAGGTATCTTATACAGGCACAGTAACTTAGCTTCACAGAGTTAAACAAATGCAATATAAACAAAAGTCACACAATTGAAAATAATATTCCCCAACACCAGTCACCATGCCTAATTCTTCATTTTTATTTGTTTGGGTTTTTTTCTGGTTTATTTTCAAGACAGAGTTTCTCTATGTAGCTTTGGCTATCCTGGCACTCACTCTGTAGACCAGGCTGGCCTCGAACTCACAGAGATGCCTGCCTCTGCCTCCCAAGTACTTACAGGTGGATTAAAGACATGCCCTACCCCTTCATATTTTTAAACACAGGGTCAAATTTGGGATGAGAGGAGTCAGTCCCAAAATGTGAGTTAAATGTCTGATCCGCTACAAAATACTATCAGACTAAATGCCTCTTTTGGTACCAGGTGATCTTCCAGGCATTATCATTAGCTGCTCATGCACCCAAATGTCCTGCAGCATTTCCCTCATCTACTGATGTTTGAGAACCACCTGCTGCAGATGTGTCTGCACTGGTGTCAGCTCCTGAAAATCAGAGGCATCTGCAGCCCAGGAGTCCTCCTTCTCAGACAAAGCTTTTCCTCATCTCCCTTCCTAGTCTTGTTTCCCATTATGGTTTTGTTTTTGTTTGTTTAATTATATCATCTATAGATATCATTTAGAAATACAAAAGTATAGATTACAAGCTCACCTACAGCAGGAGTAGGTTTTTCTAGTCTTAAAGTATAAACATTCTAAGAGACTTAAAAGTTTAACATAAAATTATGAAATCGATTCATGAGAAAAGACTCATAATGGGAACCTTTCAAATAAGTGATTCTTCTGTTTCACTGGAAGTAAAAATAGCATGACAGTGTCACCAAATACAGATTCTGAGTCTATTTCACACCTCTTGGAAAGCAACTTGAGGCAAAGTCAACTTGGAGCCTTCATTTTAGACCACAGCCCTGGGTAATCTGAATACCACACTTTAGTAGGATCTTAATAATGAACTAATAAGATTGTGGTGATATTTTGATTTGCTAGGCATCCCATTATCACTTCATGAAAAAGACATACAGAAAGTAGAACAGGGAAGTATTAGGAATGTCTAGGGGAAAAGATTGGGAGAGGGAACTTGAGTGGGAATGATCAAGACACCTTGCACACATGAATGAATTGAAAAAAATAAAATCTGTTCTGTTAAAGGGGCTGAATGAAACCACAGCTCAGTAGTTAAGAGCTCTTAGAGCAATTGCAGAGGGTCAGGGTTCTGTTCTTAGCACTTACACGATGGCTCACAACTGTCTGTAACTCCAAGCCCAGGGGATCTAATGCCTTTTTCAGACTTCCTCAGGCAGCAGGCATGTATGTGGTGTGTATCCATATATGCAGGCAAAACAACTATATATGTACAAATAATTTGTTTTGTTTTGGGTGGATTTTGGTTTTGTTATTTTTTATTTTTGAGACAAGATTTTTCTGTGTCGTCTTGGTTGTCCTGGAATTTGTTCTGTAGACCAGGTTGACCTTGAACTTGGAGATCCAACTGCCTCTGCCTCCCAAGTGCTGGGATTTACCTCCCAGTTTATGAACAAATGTTGTTTGTTTGGTTTTGGTTTTTGGAGACAAAGTTTCTCTGTAGCTTTAGAGCCTGTCCTGAAACTTGCTATGTAGATCAGGCTGGCCTCGAACTCACAGAGATCTGCCTGACTCTGCCTCCTGAGTGCTGGGATTAAAGGCGTATGCCACCACTGCTGCCTAGCTGAAACTATCCTTTCTTAAGATTTATTTTTATTAGTGTGTGTGTGTGTGTGTGTGTGTACGCGCGCGCACATGGCACATGAGTGCAAGTGCCCACAGATGTCTGAGGTAGCAGATTGCCCTGGAGCTGGATATCAGGCGGCTGTAAGCCACCTTATATCGATCCTGGGAATTGAACTCAGACCTCAGGAAGAGCAGTGCATTCTCTTAACCACTGAGCCATCTCTCCAGCCCCCATGAAACTATCTTAAAACGTTCATACACACGTCCCAACAAAAATCCAGATTGTGTATGTGAAACATGTCATCCAGCTGTAGTTTTCCTTTTAAAGGGATTTGTTTTGATTTTAAATTACGTGTATTTGTCTATGTGTGGGTGTGGGTATGTACATGGGTATGCATATGTGTGTGCAGGTGCCATCCAAAGTCAGAGGCATCAGCTTCCTCTCAGAGTTGGAGTTACAGGCAGCTGTGAGCTACCAGATATGGTGCTGGGAACTGAACTTGGGTCCTCTGCAAGAGCAGTGAGCACTCCTAACCCAAGCCATCTCTCCAGCCTGAGCAAGCTGTCAAGCAGCATTTGTATTCAGCTATTTTAAAAACAGGAAGAATACGTCAATGAAGAGGATAGCAGAAACTGCAAATGACAGTCATGAGAATGACAGTGATGCACAGGATGTCTCCATTGTTCGGTGGACAAAATGTCACCTCGATACCGTTTTTCTATGCCATCAAATAAGGAATAGGAATTCTAGAGATCGATGTCTTATAATATGCTTCTGATAATTGTATGATACAGATATCATAAAAATTTAAAAAAATTAATTTGACTATCTGGTTAGCTTTAGATTATTATTCCTCTTTTCATATAGAAAGGTTATTCAATGAGATGAACAGAGGAGGGTGACTTTTGAGACAGAAAAAGTCTTAAGAAAGCAGAAAAGGGACAAGCAGCAAATTGGTCATTCCAGAATTGCTTTCCTAATAGAGTTAGAATGGAGCAGATTTTTGCATCACGCAGGGTCAGACACCTGACCCTCCCCTCCTGTCTGGAGCTGGCAACTCCATGTCTGTTGTTGCGTAAGAGTTCCTAAAGTGAGAGGCTTTGTTCTGATTAGGTCTTGGCTACTACGGTCCAGAAAAAAGACTCAGTCCAAAACAGTGCCCCTTAATTAAATGTATCTATATATGAATATATATGTATAAGTATATATATATATATGTATGCATGTATGTATGTATGTAGATCATATGCCCACACGAACACATGATTTTCAGATAATATAAACTCTGGCTACTTAGGTAGAATTTTGTTTTGTTTTGTTTTAGCAAATTAATGATCTTATTACACTAATTAATTACTAATATGCATAAAGCTTTAAAAATACAAATACCTTTTACATATATAAATTGTTTTTGGAATAAAACAGATGATAGAGTTTATTGAATTAAACCACTGAGCTAATTTAACAGCATGAAATGGCCAAGCAAAAGCTCTATGGAATTTATATATAGATGAAAATGTTTCTGAGTTAGGAAGGGGAGCCTGACTTTGTAGCTTTGAGGAAATACCATTATAAAGATTTAGGGGACCTCAGGCGTGGCAAAACCTATGAGAGATTCACAGAATCATCACCATTATTGATCCTTGGAGCCACACACTCTTGGGACATAAGCTTTGTGATTTTTCCTTTAGATTTATTTATTTTTTATGTATACATCATTCTGTCAGCATGTATGCCTGCACTGCAGGGAAGAAGAAGGCACCAGATCTCATTATCGATGGCTGTGAGCCACCATGTGGGTGCTGGGAAGTGAGCTCAGGACCTCTGGAAAAACAGCCAGTGCTCTTAACCTCTGAGCCATCTCTCCAGCCCCAGCTTTATGGTTTCTATTACAAAGATTGGCCTCTCCTGAGCACCCTTCTGGGGTTTGGATCTCTCTGACCTTGGATATAAAAAAGGCAGAGTTCATCTCAGGGTTGTGAATGCAAGGTCATTTTCCAAGGAGTTGGGGAAGCATAAAGCTGCCAAGAATAGCGTTTGGTAGACTTGAATGTTCTTGGAGCATAAACTATACTAATTTTAGACATAAACCTTCCTAGCCCCAAAGGGAAAAAGAATTTTTTTTTTTACTTTATAAAGAAAGGTCATTTTCTGCCAGAATGTTAGGAAACAGCTAAGCCCAAGCCCAGAGGCTCTGCTGCCCATTTGCCAACTTTTTCTAGAATGCTATCAGTGCCTTCCTAGCCCAGGACCAACACGCCGCTCTCGCCGTTCTGATCTGAGCTCCGTGGCAGGGCTGCATTATCCAGCGAGTTAGTCCACCTGCCCCAGGTAAGCGGCTGTGTCTCAAGGCAGTCCTGGGGACACAGAAAGCCCTACTGTACCCAGTGAATGCAGCCCAGTCATAGGCCTGCTTCAGTGCCTGTCATTAGACAAAATCCTAGCTCTCCGCTTCCTGGAACGGTTCTGCAAGGGTTTTTAAACTGCAGTGTGTGATTTACCACCTTGTTAATCTTAGCTGCAGGCCTAAGCACATATGGCTGTGTTATTCAAACTGCTCTTAACCCTGTGTGTGTGTGTGTTTGCACTCTGTCAAAGTATTGTAAAATGTTCTAGGCACTTCAACAAAGTGTGCCTCTTTTGGACATGTTGGATATCTATCCCCATACGTTTGTTGCTATTACTTTAAGGCTTGGCCCTGGCTCTAGAGTGACCTGACTTGTCTTCTGAGACACTCAAAACTGTAGCACCCGGTGGGACTCACACAGAGAAGGGTTGAAGTCTGTCTGTGCAGAGAAGGGTTTTAGCAGCTGCTTCCTGGTAGCTAAGCACCTGGCCGCCTGAACTTGAGAACAAAGAAAGCAAAGTTTAACAGCCGGTCAGACACCTGCAAGGTCAGTGGTAACAACGGTGGCCAGGGCTAGCTGGTAGCCAGTGAAAGTCAGAGATGGCCAGAGGACAAAGGAGGGTTTCACACACCCCTAACTGGGGAGCTAATGAGCAACACATGGTTGGGCCAGGGGGGCAAGCATAGGACTTGTGGGTCCCCATTGCTCGGTTCATGTTAGCCCTGTCCAGCAGAAGCCTTAATCTTTGTCCGGTTTCTGTAATGAGTCCTATAAAACCCCAGAAACAAACCACTGCCGTGGGCTTTCCTCTCTTGGCCACCACTTGCATTCTCAGGAGTTTCTCTCTCTTTACCTTAATTTCTCTCAATAAAGCTTCCTCTCCCTTTGCTTGCCCCACCATGTTCAGTCTTAATTCTTCTTCAGCATTAGAAAACTAACTCAAGAGCCATTGTCTCAGGCTGCCCTTCGGTGGCTACTGAGTTTCTAGTATTCTAAGTTGCTGTGTCAAACACACCTGTACTGGGAAAACTGAATCATTGAATCTAGATGCAAACACACATCTCCTGTTTTATATCCACTAACTCGCGTAACAATGGTTGTTTTTTTTGAAATCCATGATTTCATAACTAATCATTAAAAGCATCAGAACGTAACTTAAAGCCACTTTGTAAAGTTCATCACAGAATTCAGTGGTCAGAGTTCAGTGGTTTCAGGCATTTTCCATATCACAAGGAAAGGCAGTAGGAACCAGTCAAGTGTCAACTCTGGAGGTGACACACTACCCGATGGTCAGTGTAGGGAGAACCCAGGGATTGTGTTTAGACCTCTGCCTGCAGTGTAACCTTCACCCCCGCCCCAGACCTCCTCCCCCCGCCAGTCAGCGTGAACATGGATGTCAGGGACAAGCTGGAGCTCGTCTGAAAGCATAGGTCACAGAACTCAGTTTGGAGATGGCAGTTGAGCACATTGCTGTAAAGACCTTTCGCTCACAGATTTAGGCTCTTGGAGATGTATGCTTTGTGAATACTGGGGCTAAGCATAGTCTGGGTACCAATCCTGTTTTAGGCGTGGCCACCCAGAGATGTAGGAGAAACTGATACCAGGACATTGTTCTTAGTGTTTTCAAATAGTAGAGAGTGAGGTCAGGGCCATCTGAACCTCTCAAGTCAAGGATTCATCGACGACATGATCAGTTTACCAAGCAGGCCTGAGACCATGTTTCCATCTGCCTCACAAGTCCCCTTCCTAAATTCTAGAATTTTTGCCTTCAACTCATGCCTCAGGTCACCTTCTCCCACCCACAGGACTCTAACCCGTGCCTGTAAAGACTGTAGGTCAGTACTATTTCAGCACTAGCTTGCCTTCGGAGCCTAGCTCCCCAAGAGTGACAAAATGAATAATCCTAGGACATTTTAAATACAATGCAGTTTTAGCTGAGAGTTCCCATTAATACCAATTACAATATCAATGACTAATATTTACTGTGCATTTACTATTTGCTGATGGTATGCTAAGTTCTTTTCACAGGAATTAATCATATGAAGCATAGGAACGCCACTAAGAAGCAATTCTACAGCTGGAAGAACTTAAGGCTTGAGCGCTCAAGTTCACTCAGTACTGGTCACACTGGAACAGAGACATCACTTGGAACCTCAAGTCATGATTTCAGGTTTTCTTCTGCTTTACAAACCTTTCAGTGTTGCCAGGCAGTGGTGGCGCACAGCCTTAATCCCAGCACTCAGGAGGCAAACTCAGGTGGATCTCTGTGAGTTCCAGACTAGCCTGGTCTACAGAGCAAGTTCCGAGGACAGCCAAGGCGACACAGAGAATCCCTGTCTCGAAAAACAAACAAACAAACAAAAAACCTCAGTGTGACTCCAGACAGTGCTTCTATCCTTCAGATCAAATCTGAGTTTTCATTTCTCTCTGCATTACACTGGGACTGAGCCCTCTAATGTACCATAAACACACTCTGTGCGTTCTGTCTCTTTATACGTGTGGTTTTTCCCAGCAGCAGATTGAATTCTCATTTTTAAGGTAAGATGTAGTTCCAGACCACAATAAAGCCTGCAAAAAAGGTTACAGTGAGCATGAATCTCTAATTTTCAAGTTTCTAGGAAATTGTTTACCGTCTGAACCATACATTTACACATTCTATTCCAAAGTACTTTGAATTCTTACTGAACTGTTAAATGTACAATTGTCATGTGTTCATCCCAGAAGAAGACACAGGGTTCTCTTAGTACCAGATACTGCACAGGTGCCAAGAATACAAAAGTAGCTAAGAATTTCGTCTTTTTACTGAGAACTTAATTCAAGAGAACAACAGACTCAGCTTTTACAGTATACTGTGATTATTGCCAACATCAAAACATTGTATTGCATAATGACATGACCCAGATTTTGAAGTTACCCAGGTCTAAGTATTTTCCATTCTTTCCTAAATAACTGAGGATGATACGACCTCCCTGAGGTTCTGTTCCCTCATTTGCAAAGTATAAATACTAACCATGTCTTTTGATTAAGGTTCTTAACAACAACAGACAAGTATGAAGTCATTCGAGTGTGTCTGTTATGTCATCAATAAGTGTCCCACTGAATCTCAACCTTCGAGCTGAGATCAAGTGTAGGTATATCCCTCCCCATTGAAGGGAGCATCTGCATATACATGTTTTTTTTATGAATTCTTCTGTGTGTGTTATGGACTCCTTAGAAGCCAGAGTGGGTGGTGTGGTATGTGTGTGTGTGTGTGTGTGTGTGTGTGTGTGTGTGTTCAGTGAAAACAGGAGACTGAAGTTGAATTCTTAGGGGAAGGTTACATTTGAGGAAATACAAAGGGTGAGAAGAATCTGCCAAGTTGTTGTGATGTGGTTAGACCATAGGAAGAAGGGATGGAGAGATGGGGAAGAGCCTCTACTGCTGTTGCAGGGGATCCAAGTTCAGCTCTCAGAGCTCGGGGTGGCAGGCTGAGGACTGCCTGTCTCTCCAGCTCGAGGATGCAATGGCTTTCTACGCTCAAGTGCGCTTACCACACACTGACACACACGCGTGCACATAATAAAAATGAAACCAGATCTTTGTTTAGTTTTGTTCTCTTTTTTTTTTAGTTTATTTGGTTTTATTGTTGTTGTTTGGGTTTTGTTGTTTGAGGTAAGTTTTTACTAGATAGTGCTGGCTGACCTGGGATTCTCTCTATAGACCACACTGGTCTTGAACTTATAGAAATCCACCTGCCTCTGTGTTCCAAGTGCTGAGATCAAAGGTATTTAAGCTACGGCCAGCTTTAAAAATATTTTTTAGAAGAATATAGAGAGCTGGCGAAATGGCTTGATGTTTGAGCACTTGCTGGGTTCAAGTCCAAATACCCACGTGGCAAATTGCCTAGAACTCCAGCTCCAGGGGATTTGATGGTCTCTTTTGGCCTCCACCGGTATCAGGCACACATGCAGTGCACATATATACACGCAGGTAAAACATTCATACACATAAAAAAAAATAAACGTTTTAGCTGGGCAGTGGTGGCACACACATTTAATCCTAGCACTCGGGAGGAATAGGCCTCTTGAACTCTGAGTTCAAGACCAGCCTGGTCTACAAAGCGAGTGCCAGGACAGGTTCCAAAGCTACACAGAGAAACCCTGTCTCAAAAAACAAACAAACAAACAAAAATTAAAAAGAATATGGAGAATTTCTACTGAAATGAGTCTGGAAAAGTCACACAGGCATGCAGGAATGTGATAGAGAGCCCTGTGTCTAGTGTATGAACACAATTCTTCAAAGGCTTGGGTATCAAGCTAGGGATTTTCAAAGTCATGGCTTAGCAAATAATGTTATTAAATTATAAAAGCTTGCTTTAGCCTATATTATTGTCATAGTTACTATTCCAATGACTAAATGTTAATTTGTTTTACATTATTTCTGAAGTTATGCCTTTGGGGCACTCGACACTCTACTAATGAACGAATCCCCAATCATTAGTGTAGGAGCTCCTGCTCTCATTTCATCAGCGCTTCTGCAAATGACCAGTTCTCCTAACTGCCACCGCCTTGCTTCCTGCAGACTCCTCCTTCCAGGGCTCTGAAGCCCTCTGCAATGTGCATATGAAGTCTCTCCTCCTGCTAGGGCCCTTACATCTGTGCCAGGCCACCGTTTATAAGGGCTTCCTCTTTCCACCTCCCTGAGACTCTGCCATCCTGGATGGGCTACCAGTTCCTTCTCTATCTCATACCACAGGACACCCATTTTGCTGGCTCCCACTCTAATAGGTTTTATTATTATTATTATTATTATTATTATTATTATTATTATTATTATTCATTGCTATTAATACAATAATAATAAAATAATTATTATATTGAATATTATTATATTGAATTTCCCAAGCAGTGAATAATCGAATGGAAGGGAGCATGAGAAGGAAAGAAGAAAGAAAAGAGTATTTTTTTTTTTGAGACAGGGTTTCTCTGTAGCTTTGGAGCCTGTCCTGGAAACCAGGCTGGCATCAAACTCACAGAAATCCACCTGCCTCTGCCTCCTGAGTGCTGGGATTAAAGGCATGCGCCACCACCACCCGGCTAAGTCTTTCTATTTTTTTAAAAAAGTTTTCTTTAGCTGCATTCCCTTTTTGTACCCGAATAATTTGTATGTTTAATTCAGAATTTTTCTCATGGTAGTTTCCCAGAAATGGAATTACTAGATCTAATTTTATGAACCAACTTCTCTGAAGTTTTAGCTCAGCCAACAACATAACAAACTTGACATCTCTTTTCCGGGGAGTAGCTTTGAGTATGATATCTATTTCTAAGAGAACTTGTAAATGTTCAGACGAAAGTGGAATATTGTCTTCTGTTGCCCTTATAGCTAGTGAGACTGGATAGTTTTCTATTTGTCTATTAAGCCATTTTTAGCTTCTCATTTATAAATTATCTACTTTGATTGCTTGTGAAGTTAGGTATTTTCCTACTTAAAGTCATTTTTAATTTATTGGTTACAACTTGCCTATTTGTTCATTCATATTTTAGAATTTCTAAAATTGTTGGCACACTGTTGATGTAAACACTTAGAATACATTTACCATAAATAAGAATGATTAGATTTTAAATACATTTAATTTCCTCTGGTAACTCCACATTTCTCTTCAGCTTTCTCTGTTTATAAAATCTCAGATAAATGCAGATTATGAGTGATGTTACTCAAAGAAAACATGTTTTTAACCTCTCCATATCTCCCTATCACCCCAGTCCCCATATCTGTGTTTTAAACTCTTCTGTTGTTTTGCATCATTATGGGATAAACACATGTGTCCCTCCCAAATTCGTGTCTCCAAGTCCTAGCACCTGATGCACTGCTGTTAAGAGGTGGAGTCTTGCTGGGCCTGGTGGCGCATGCCCTTAAAGACAGTGCTTGGGAGGCAGAGGCTGGTGGATCTGTGAGACCAGCCTGGTCTGCATAGTGAGTTTCAGGGCAGCCAGAATTACATAGAGAGGTCCTGACTTAAACAAAAAGAGGTGGAGCCTTTTATTAGTGATTAGGTCATGAAGGTGAGGATCTTGGGGACGCTAGAACTCTCTCACTGCCTGGCTACCTGCCATTGGAGGACACAATAGTTTAAGTCAGTAGACTGCGATCCAGAGTAGGGCCCTTCTGGAGCTCAGAATAATATTAACATATTAGCCTCCTGACTTCTTTTCTGTGTTTGAAAGAGTTTGAAGTTTTGCAACAGGGTTATTCTGTTAGCTCCTTCTGCTGCCTTTTATGTGAAATACTTTCTTTATTAATTTTATTTATTTTATAATCCTGCACTGATATTTTAGGGGACTTTATCTGGGGGGGGCAACTTAGACTTAAATGACTTTTCTAGAAAGAACCTACCTGCACATGTTCCCCATGGTTCTCCCTGAGCAATTTGTCAATCAGGGCATGTCTCGGCTCCCTAGGAACTAGCCCAACCTTAGATTATTTTAAACTAAATTCTAGGTCTGAAGGTTTAAGGCAATGGTTCTCAACTTTGCTAACATTAAGACTCTTTAATACAGTTCCTCATGTTGTGCTGATCTCAACCATAAAATTACTTTCAGTTCTACTTCATAACTGTAATTTTGCTACCGTTATGAATCATAACGTAAATATCTGTGTTTTCCGATGGTCTTGGGTGGCTCTTGTGAAAGGGTTGTTTGACTCCCAAAGGGGCTGTTGTTATGGCTTAAATAGAATGCTGCAGGTCTCTGAGTGGCTGCAGCTGGCAGCTGGTCCCAATACCATGCCACAGGTCCCCAAAGTGGCAACAGGCTGCTGGCAGCGGGTCCCAAGAGCAGCCAATCCCAGACAGGCAGGGATGGTGCAGTTTCCCAAGTGGCTGCAGTGGGCCATGAGGGGCAGCGAGTCCCAGGCAGGGAGCCGCATGGTGGGTGAAAGGCCTCAACAGGGCAGGGAGTCTCATAAGGAGAGACAGATAGATGGGCATGCCACAAGACCATGCTGAAGGTGGCTGGTCCTGGGCAGGGAGCCACGGGGTAGGTGAGAGACAGAGACATGGATAGGTATGCCATGCAGAGTAAGGTTGGATATTTATTTAGTGAGTATGAAGGGGAAAAGGGGAGAAGAGGAGAGAGAGAGAGAGAGAGAGAGAGAGAGAGAGAGAGAGAGAGAGGGGGGGGGGAATGGAAGAAGTGGGGAGAAGGGAGATACAGAAGCTGCATCTTCAAGAGAGACAGAAAAGAAAGGATTCAGGCTGGTGGGAATGGGTGTGGCTTTTCTCTTAAAAGGACAGGACAGACCATTACAGTCATGACTCACGGATTGAGAACCACTGGTTTAGGGGATGAACACCTTTTTGACACTTATTTAAAACTACAAATTCTCTGTTTCTGGAAAATTAAAAACAGCAAAATAAAAACACTAACTTAAAATTTTTTTAAAAAAAATGTCTCACTGTGTAGCCCTGGCTAGCCTGGAACACACTATGTAGACCAGACTGGCCTCACCCAGGAATCTGCCTACCTGGAACTAACTATGCAGACCAGGCTAGCCTCACACAGGAATCTGCCTACGTCTAAGGAGATTAAGAGCATGGGATATTTGTACACTGTGTGAAGATATATTGCTGCAACCAATAGCTAGGCAGGAGGTATAGGTGGGACTTCCAGGTAGTAGCCAATAACTAGTCAGGAGGTATAGGTGGGACTTCCAGGCAGTAGCCAATAGCTAGGCAGTAGGTATAGACGGGACTTCGGGGCAGAAAGAGCAGAAGTAGGAGATGAATCTAGGTACACAACAGATGCCAGGATGGGTTGATTTAAGTTATAAGAGCTAGTTAAAAACAAGCCTAAGCTGAGGTCAGGTTTTCATAATTAGTAAGAAGTCTCCGTGCAGTTATTTGTGAGCTAATGTTATGCCCAGATCACTGAATCCTCCCTGCCCAAACCAACTAGAAGACTAAGTCCTGTATGTAAAAGCAAAGAGCCTTTATTTTCACACAAGTCTGCAAACTCGGACTCTCCATGTATTGAAAGTATCGGAATGATCAGAGAGTTCTGAGCTCAGTTAGGGTTAGGTTTTCATAGTAGCAAAGGTGAGGGTGAGGGATTTCTAAGGTTCAGAATGCCAGATTAGCTGACATTTGTCTAGGGGTGTCCTGGTGAAAAGCAGTGGATGTGTGCTGGCTGGTGGTCCTATCTACAACGGTTGGAACATTTGTAATTTCCTTTGGATGGTCTGTTTCTGGGTGGTGCCTGAGTATTCTCAGTTTGTGGTCTTTACTGGGACCAGGTATTGCCTTAGGGTAAATGACTGAGACTCAGGCCTCTATGGAGCTTGTCACAGCTGGGTCCAACACTGGCAGCCCAAAGAAAAATCTGACCACACAGGTAAACCAAACCCAAAACCAAATAACGCTTAGTTCTTTTTTTTGACAAATAAAAAATTTTTAAATTAAAATAAGTAAAATGGATGATCCTGATAATGGAAGATCACTTTTTTATTTTTATCAAAATTAGAATCATTGTTTAAACATAGAAGTTCTTCCTGTGGCCATATGTTCTCCATGGCCATAGTGAAGGAAGACAAGTCAGGTGCCTGGAGATGTCCCTCCCAATGACAAGTTTGTCCCGAGCCCAGCATCTGCCTTCTCCTGAGGATCCTCTCCCTCACACTGCACTCTTATACCCCCAACAACGGAAACAGATGCAGGCTTCACAGAGCTTTGTCAGGCTTTGGGGAGGTCCTGTAGAACATGGCATCCTCGAGAAAAATGGGCAGGTAGCTCACAGGGATGAAGAAGAGCTTGGCATCCCAACCAGCTGAGAATCGAGTCTGGGAGTGACAGGAAGTCAGCACATGCTCCATGCAGTCCGTCACCAAGGAGAGGTCCTCTTTGCACATTTTGTCCAATAACTTTAGCCCTGTCAGATAAGATAACAAAAACTTCTCATCATAGATCTTTTTGACTTCTTAGCTGGCCTGGTCTCACTGCATCTTGACATGTGACGAGTGCCTGTCACTACTGGAAATACCAGTTTGGAAGAAACCAGGCTCTACGATAGCCACCTTCACTCCAAAATAGGAGAGCTCCCTCCTGAGGGAGTCTGAGAAGGCCTCTCCATCATACTTAGAGGTGCAGTAACCACTATCAAACAAAGACACTTGACCCAAGACACTGGAAATGTTGACCACTCGGCCCTTTGCCTTCCTCACTAAGGGCAGCATGCTCAGAGTTACCTTGATCATGCCCAACAGGTTCACATCCAGTATCTTTGCAAAATCCTCTTTGTTCATCCACTCATTGGGACCCAAGGGGATGGAGATGCCAGCATTGTTGACCAGGCCCCAGAGTCCGGCTATCAGTGAGGCATTCTCATCTTGCTTCCTCTGCCTCTGGGTGATGGCTGCAGAGTCAATGCTTAGTTCTTCATGGGTTCTGATAAGAGCCTGCAACTGTGTGTAGTCAGTTTTATTGCTCCAGTTATTTATCTGGGTCTCCATTTCAATTTAGTTTGTTCTGTTCTGTGATGCATTTTAAAAAGATGTTTTGCATATTCTAAGTGGAATTTTGGTGACTTTCAGCAGGTGGCTTGGGCAGGATATATAATCACCATCTTGTCGGAAATAGATTCTGATGTGAGCTGAATTATGCTCCCCCACCACCAATTCATATGCTGAAGCTCTAGCTCCTGGTGTCTAAGGATGGGAGGGTAATTAGAGACAGGAAAGTAGCTATGAAGGTAAAATGAAATCATCGGGTGCACTTGATCCAACAGGATTGATGTATTCATAGGAAAATTAGGATGCATGTGGGAACAGAGGGCCAATCCTGTGGACAGGCATGGGTTAGATGGCATCTCTTCCATGCCTTGGTTAAAACTGAAGTCCATGAGAGCAGGAGAAAGGGAAATGGTAAAATCCAGAACTAGGGAGGGGAACTTGACGTCCACTTCTAGCTAAGAATGAGGGCACCAGGGGATGGAAAAAGAGGTGCTCTTGGGTTTTCTGCAATGGCAAGATAACGTCCAGGCCTTGGGGAAAGCTTGGGTACTACTGAACACTTTGGGGGCTTTCCCAGGTCACCACCAGCTTGCAGCTCTTCATGTGTAGATGACAGGGTGCTGTGATGGGAGTGCTGTGATTTTCTACCTTCACACTCACACACTTCCTTAACCCTGCTGGCATGAAATTCTTTTTTTGAATAAAGATCAAGTCTTCTGCCTCACAATTTGGGCCAAGCTGCTAATAATCCTTGATTCCCAGCCCCCTCCCCATCTACCAAATTATCCCTTTAATGGGTCAAACTGCTCACAATGCCACAGAGTTCAAAGCTTTCTGAGGAAATTCCTGGTTGTGGAATTCACTGAGACTCTCACTGTACCCACATGTGTGTGCTTCTCAGAGAGAGAACCAGTTACTAATAAGAAACTGTCAGCAGTTTGAGAATGAGGGTGTATATTGTGGAATATCTGTTTACACTGTAAAGGTGTGTCTACCTATGACGCCTTCTGATTGGTTTAATAAAGAGTTAAATGGCCAATAGCTAGGCAGGACTTCCAGGCAGAGAGAGAGAGAGAGAGAGAGAGAGAGAGAGAGAGAGAGAGAGAGAGAGAGAGAGAGAGACTCTGGAAGGAGGAATCTAGACCTGCAATTTCACCAGCAGACTCGGAGCAAGTAGGATGTACCGTGCTAAGAAGTAACGGAGGCACGTGGCAGAGTAGATTAAAAAATATAGGTAAGAGCTAGTTAGAAACAAGCCTAAGCTAAGGCCAAGCTTTCATAATTAATAATAAGTCTCCAAGTTGGGCTGGAGAGATGGCTCAGATGTTAAGAGCACCGGCTGCTTTTCCAAAGGTCCTGAGTTCAATTCCCAGCAACGACATGGTGGCTCACAACCTTCTGTAATGAGATCTGGTGCCCTCTTCTGGACTGCAGGCATCCATGCAGGCAGAACACTGTATACGTAATAAATAAATAATCTTTAAAAATAGGTCTCCAGGTAATTATTTGCAGACTGGCAGCCCAACAGGAAGCTTGTTGCAGATGTAGGCATCCAGGGGCAGGAGCCTGGGGAAACAGAACAGGAGAGAGCAGCCTGGGTTCTTTCGCCCTCTTTGGACCTCTTTACTTTCCATGTTTGGTGAAACAGGAATGTGGGGGAGCATTTTTAATTTAATTTTAGTTTTTGTGGTTGTCCTGAAATTCACTATGCAGACCAGACTGGCCTTGAACTCACAGAGATCCACCTACCTCTGCCTCCTGAGTGCTGGGATTAAAGGCTTGTAACAACAGGTCCAATTGAGAAGTATTTTCGAGCAGGCATTTTAGGACCCATGGTTCTGCCCAGGTCATGAAGTAGAATTTATGATGCTGATTTTGTTCCCCTGTTCCCCTGTGCATGCCACGCACAACATCAATAAAGCTAATTTCCCTTAGAGTTTAGTGAATCTATGTCTCACAGAATGATTACAATTAATCTCTCCAATTTCTCTGATTTATTCACTTCTTTTCTTACAAGTCAGCAGTGCATATCTGGTATGATTTTCCCTTCTTCCCTCCCTCCCTCCTTCCCTCCCTCTTTCCCTCCCTTCCTCCCTCCCTCCCTCCTTCTTTCCTTTCATCACAGCTTCTCTTTGTGAAACTCAAGGCTTGTAGGGACATAGAAGAAGAATAAGAAATTCACACCAGCTGTTGCCCCGCCCCCATCGTTTGGAAAGACATCACTTCTGCCTCTGGTACCCTGAATAGAGTTCATCAAAAGGCTCCAGCTTAGCTTTAAGGGAGGCTCCAGGAGTCTTCATTTGTGCCCTGGAAGGAGAGAATAAGCCATATGAAAAATCCCTAGGGAAAACTTACCACTTTTCAATGTCCCTTCCTGCCCAGCACCCACATGCCCAACAGTCCCCACACTTCCAGCTCATTCACTGTAGGTATCTACCTCAGTTAGGAAGACTGTTCCAGAGGGAGCTCGCTGGTGCAGGTTAGGGACCAAGAGAGAAGGGTTGGGTAGGGGAAATGATGTACAGGATGGAGCTAGGGAAGATTTCTGCTGAGAGAGAAACCAGCAATAATCAACTGTCCTTTCCCAAAACCTATTTGCCATCTGGCTGTGCCAGGACGTGACAGATGGCACAGAAGAGTTCTCCATCTGGCCCCGTCTCTGCCTAACAAGGGCAATGGTGCAGACCTCCTCAATGAGTGTTATTTTCCTCACCTTTTCGGAGGTATGACTACCACACTCTCTACACTGAAGGTCTATCACGTGATGATGTAACACATTTGTATTTTGGGAGATGATTGCCACAGGCAAATTAGCATGTCCATTGTGGTGTGTGTGTGTCAAAAACATGAAAGATCTGTTCTCTTAGCAAATCCACATATGTGTTACTATCAATTATAGTCACCATATATGCATACATCTAATGCATATGTCTAATACATAATACTGTGATTAGGGACCCATCATCCACTCACCCCACAAGGATGAAACCCTAGCTGCACCACACCCTGCTTCCCCACCCCCTGACGTTTGTAGCCACCTACAAAGGGTTTTCTATGAGGAGCTTCTCTGAGACTAATTTTTCAGATTTCAGATGTGACATTACACAGTATTTTTATTTTTGTGACTCATGAACAGAATGTCCTCCAGGGATGTCCAGGTTGTTGTGAAGGGCAGATTTTCCTTGTTGTTTATTTTGGGCTGTCCTGAGACTCATTATGTAGCCCAGGCTAGCCCTGAAGACACAATCCTCCGGAACTGTGACCTCCCCAAATCTAGAATTTCAGGGGTGAGGCATTATGCCAGACTTTCTCCCTTTTAAAGGATATAAAGAAAAGATTTTTTTTAAACTGAAGTAAAAAAAATTATCATGTGTCTATATATGGATGTGACATTTTCTTGTATTTGTTTGTCAATGGATATTTAGGTTGTGTCGATTCTTAGCTATTGTGAGCAATGATGGATTCAATAAGTGAGTGCAGATACTCTTCAAGATAGTGACATCAGGGCTGGGGAGATGGCTCAGTGGATCAGGGTACCTGTCACCAAGAAGGCAACCTGACTTCCACCCCTAGGGACCTGCAACTCCCAAAAGTTGTCCTCTGACTACCACATACACACCATGGTATGTGAGTACCCACGCACATATACAAAAAGTAAAGTGAAACAACTTTTTTAAGATGGCAATTTCATTACCTTTGAATATCCACACCAAAGTGGGACTGACGGGCCACACAGTAATTCTAATTTTATTATGTTTTCTCTACATTTCCCGCAATGGCTGCAGGGTCATTCCCATCAGTGGTGTGCTTTCTCTCAGCATCCTAATCAACCACGCTAGCCTTTGAGTCTCAGTTGCTTTTCCTTTCTTTCCTTTTTCTCTGAGGGAGGGAGTCCTGGGGATTGAACCTAAGCACACACGCGTGGGTTGATACTCTACCTCTCTACTGTAGCACCACCCTGAGCGGAGTGTCTTCCTAAGGAGTTCTATGCAGTCGCCAAGAGCACAGGACAGTTTTTGAAACAGTGAGATTTATCCTCAGAGGTCTGTGGACTTTCTGTTTAACTGTTTCCAAAATATCTGATGCAGCTTTAGGACTCCCTGCCCAACCCCAGCTCTGTCTCCTTCCCAGCCCCCCCCCCCACTTCACTGGTGCACTTATTGACATTCAGGGCGCACACTCTTGCGTGCAAAGTCGGTTTGAATCAGTTTCCAAAGTTTCACCCCCTCTCCCCATGTGAAACCTTCCTCAGCTCTGGTGGAGCCCAGTGATGATTCATGGGCTACATGCCTGCCATAACTTGTGGTTATACAAGCATTTACTAGTTAACCATTTAATCTAGATGTAGTTTATGAGCAAAGTTTTAATTAGGCAATTAATTCTATTAGAGGTTTGGGGCTTATATTCCCTACGCAAAAATATTCTTGTGCTTTCTTATGACTTAATGCCTCCTGATATAGTTTAATACCACAGTATCCATCTCTACTGCTCCAAAATAATAGAATTTCTTGTTCATAATTCAGCCCTTATTCTCACACTGTGTGAACATATTTGGTGACCGCAAAGGGGGGAACAATATTAACCAGTCAGCTTCTCTGGAACTAGAAGACTTGTTGAAACATCCAAGCATATTTGATTCTAAGATCCGAGAAACATTCTCTGGGCTCTTATCTCAGGCAGATGCTTTAGATAGTTTCCATATACAGTTTAATATAAAAAGAAAGTTATGGGAAAAAATAGGGCCAGCAGGTTTGACCATCTGGTAAAGGTCTTGCCTCCAGGACTACTGACCTGAATTTGATCCCCAAAAACGAAAATAGAGAAAAGATTTTAGCAAGTTGGCCTCTGACTGTCAAACATGTATCATAGCATACAGGTGCTCACACATATACACAACATAAATGCATGAATGTTTTAGTTTCTCGAGACAGGGTTTCTCTGTTTAACAGTTCTGGCTGTCTTAAGACTCACTTTGTAGACCAGGTTGGCCTCGAACTCAGAGATCTGCCTGCCTCTGCCTCCCGAGTGCTGGGATTAAAGGTGTGCACCACCGCTTGACTAGATGAATGTTTTTCCAAAAGAGAAAGTTATGCTGCATAGTTGCCTAGCACAAGTTAGGCCCTGAGTTCAATCTCTAGCAATTACAATTTATTGTTCCTATTCTTATATAGTGTTGTTATTTTATTAAATATTATATAAATTATTAAATATATTAGCATTTATCGTTATGATCACAATTATTTATTGTAAATAGAATAATTCGGGAGGTCTCTGCAAACACCACAGGTAGCAGAGCCAGTCTGTTCAAGTCAAGAAGGCTGTTCTGTTCAACACATCCCAGTAGCTGGTGCTGGTTCAAACTTCGAGAATCTGACCCTGAGTGGGTTCTTTTAGGTATACTGAAGCACAGCACAATTTGGTGAAAAAATTTCATGGCGATATTAACTCAATCCAGTATTCACGACAATGCTTAGGACATGGCTACTTCAAAACTCTTTGTAAAGTACAAGTGACCTCTTCCGTAAAAGTGAACTCTATAGATTAGCTGAGACAAACAAGCTCAAGATAGACTTCGAGGGGTGGCTCCAGTGTGGTCTGGGCTGCACAGATAGCACACGGGTCAGCAAGTTATTGACTACATCCGTTCCCAGACTTGAGGTGGGGGGAGCAGGTTATACATTTCTCCCTTTGACAAAACGACCTGTGTGTTTAACATTATCTGTTCCCCTGATGCTTATCTGTGAACACAAGAACCTCCATGCTTCCTACAAAATAATAAAAAGAAAATTATGAAAGGTCTCTAAATCTGAAGTAAAATGTGTGTCATCCACCAATTAATCTTTCAACACCGCAGGCTCTGGGGTCTGGTGGCTTCCCTGTCACCCAGAACTAGAGAGAGGGCTCGCACCTCAGGATTCTCAAACTGCTGCTCCGACCACAAGACCACACTTCCTTCCTGTAGCAACTGCGATGCAGAGAGAATATAAAGTGTACACAGCCACTGCGGTTGTGAGGAAGAAGAGAGAGAGGAAAGGGCGGCACTACTGCTCAAAGGTACAAAATAAAATCTGAATTTAGATTGCTCTTGGAAGAAATTGCTCTGCAAATTTAATGGGCAGCTCTTAATTCATAATCTGAAAGGATGAAGCAATTTATTAAAAGCCAATCACCAGGGGCCTCTCAGCTGGCAATGGTGCTTGCCATACAACTACTGACTGCTGAACTGGATCCCTAAGACCTCTGTGAATGTGAGAGGATGGCAATGACTTCACAAGTTATTCCCTCACCCCCACATTCCTGCCACTGGATGTGCCTCCCCATCATACACACAGTAGTATGAATCAAAGTTCGAAAGATGCCATTGACCAGGCACTTTGGTAAGTACTGGGAATACATAGAATATACCGAATATTAAAAAAAATCACATGTAAGAATGGCCAAGATCAAAAACACTGATGACAACTTATGCTGGAGAGGATGTGGGGTATAGGGAACACCTCTGCATTGCTGGTGGGAATGTAAGCTGGTACAGCCCCTTTGGATGTCACTGTGGTGATTACTCAGAAAATTAGGAAACAACCTTCTTCAATACCCAGTAATACCACTTTTGGGTATATATCCAAATGATACTCAATTGTGTCACAAGGACACATGATCAGCTATGTTCATAGCAGCTTTGCTTGCCATAGCCAAAAACTGGAAATAACCTAAATGCCCCTCGACTGAAGAATGGATAAGGAAAATGTGGTACATTTATACAATGTAGTACTACACAACAGAAAAAAGTAATGGCATCTTGAATTTTGCAGGAAAATGGATGGAACTAGAAAACATTATTTTGAGTGAGGTAACCCAGACACAAAAAGACGATTATCACATGTACTCACTTATAAGTAGTTTTTAAACATAAAGCAAAGAAAACCAGCCTACGAACCACAATCCCAGAGAACCTAGAAAACAATGAGGACACTAAGAGAGACTTACATAGACCTAATCTACATGGGAAGTAGAAAAAGACAAGATCTCCTGAGTAAATTGGGAGCATGGGGACCTTGGGAGAGGGTAGAAGGGGAGGGGAGAGGAAGAGAGGGGAGCAGAGAAAAATGTAGAGCTCAATAAAAATCAATTAAAAAAACACCATTGATCATCGCAAGCAGTGTGATAGATGCTGCCCATTCTTGATTCCTTTCACAGGCTTGAAGGTTGTCCCGCAGCTACTTAGTGCCACGGCTAACATTTCACAGCTGTGCCTCTTTCCTGAGACTTCGTCTTTGTGGACCTGCCCACTGGAAAGTCTAGAGATATCATTCCCCTTTACTTTCCAGGGTCCCTGTGGTGGTTTGGAAGAAAATGGCCCCCAGGAGGAGTGGCACTATTGGGAGGTGTGGTCTTGTGAAGGAAATATGTCACCGTGTGTGGAGGTGGGCTTTGAGGTCTTCTATATATGCTCAAGCCACACCCAGTATCTCAGATCACTTCCTGTTGTCTGCGAGTCTAGATGTAAGAACTCTCAGCTCCTTCTCCATGTCTGCCTGCCTGCTGCCTTGCTTCCCACCATAATGATAATGGACTAAACCTCTGAACTGTAAGCAAGTCACCCCAATTGAATGTTTTCCTTTATAAGAGTGGCCGTGCCAACCAATTTTCTGAATGTGGCCGGATTCTCTGAATGTGGCTGGCCCGGAGCCTCTCTGAAAAGCCATTGACAATGACACTGGGACTTGTTTCCTCTGCATATACTGGATTTTTGGGATCCAGTCTGTTTGGATACTCACCTTCCTGGACCTGGAGGGAGGGGGGAGGAACTTGAAATTCTCACAGGGCAGGAAGCCCTGACTGCTCTTAGGGATGGAGAGGGAGGAGGAGGGGGAGGGGGGGAGTGGTAGGGTGTTGGGAGGAGGGGAGGAAATGGAAACTTTCATAATTTAATAAACTTTGAAAAAAAAAAAGAGTGGCCGTGATCATGGTGTCTCTTCACAGAAATAGAAACCCTGACTAAGACAGTCCCCTGTTCCACCCTCTCCCTCACCAGACACTTACCCCTGCTCATCTCACTCCCGTCTGACCTTCTCCTCCTGTCACTCTTCCTGAATGGTGTCCCCTTATAAAGAACATTTATCAGAACCCCTGGGGCTCTGCTTCTATAAAGCCCACCCTAAGACAAGTGCCGGGGCAAGTTCAGAGCCATCTTAGACAGGTCAGTCATCCAGAAAAGGATCTGCATCAACTTTGGAATAGACGTTCGACTAAGCTTCCATGATATCCCCTTCCATCTTCTCCATTTTTTCTTTATTCCTTTAAAGACTAAGCAATCTAGTTTTTCAGGGGCCTTTTAGTCAATATTTCCTGACACTTATAGAGATCTTTTCAGGGTTTTTAACATAACTGATCAGGACACGCATCTATCTCAACGGAAGTTATTACAAGAGTGCTCGCATTTGCATTATGCTGCTGTATGGTCCTTCAAGGTCATTTCAGTCCATGATTAAAAGTCTCCCTGTGTTCATCATACAATTACAAAATAAAAGCTATGTAGCAGAAACTGTCAGTCTTCTGTAAAGACATTTTAATCAGTAAAACACTAGCAAATGTATATGCAGCTCCTGAGTTATTACTTATCCTTGCTTCTCCTGTGGTTGGGTGGGAAGAGGAAGCATTGGTGAACATAACTTTCCTGCTGCCCATTCTCTCACTATTTATTATAAACTGGTCCCCACCAAGCAACCATATTCTCTCCTCTGACTCTCTTATACAGTCAAAGTTTAATCATCCAATACATCTTAAATATTGATAGAGTAGGTTAAAGGGTTATAGTAAGATCAACTATCAGAGTGATCGCCTAAAAGATCTCTCACCTTCCACCCATCAAGAGAGATGATTTGATTGATTATTTGAAGCAAGATTTGATGGTAACCAAGAAACAGTAGCCCAGCACTTGGGAGACTGAGGCAGAGGGATTGACAGTTTGAAATTGGTCTGGGATTCAAAGCAGGAACTGGTCTCAAAAACAATCAAATGAACAAACAAAAAATAAAATAAAAAGCAATGTTCAACTTTTTGCATGACACTGTTCTAGGACCTTGTAATATTGTTCTGTGTTCACAGTGACCCTAAGGGTAATGACACCTTCTCTGAAGATGAGGAAAGTGAGACACACAGCAATAAGTAACTTTCCTTAACTTTCTCAACTCTTCACTAAAGGATTTAGGGTGAGGAGATCTGGTTAGAATCCATAATCCAACCTTTAAGACACATGTTTTAATTTTTTACCGCTGAGTAAAACTCTAATGTGTATATGTTCCACACCTTTTTTAACCATTCTTCTACTGAGGGGCACCTAGGCTGTTTCCAGGTTCTGGCTATTACAAATAGTGCTGCTATGAACATAGTTGAACAAATGCTTTTGTAGTATGCTAGGGAATCTCTAGGGTATATTCCCAAGAGTGGAATTGCTGGGTCCTGAGGGAGATTGACTCCCAGTTTCCTGAGAAGCCACCACACTGATTTCCACAGTGGCTGCACAAGTTTTCATTCCCACCAACAATGGATGAGTGTTCCCCTCACCCTACATCCTCTCCAGCATAGGCTATCATCCAGGTCCAAGGAGAGATCCCCAGATTGTTCTCTGGACAGAGGAGAGGGTGCCTGAATCGGCCTTGGCCCATAACCATACTGATGAATATTTTGCTTATCACCATAGATCCTTCATCTGGCGATGGATGGCGATACAGACGGAGACCCACATTGGAGCACCGGACTGAGCCCCCCAAGGTCCAAATGAGGAGCAGAAGGAAGAAGAAAATGACGAAGGACTGCGAGGGATGCTATCACCCACTGATACAAGGGGTCGAATCTAATGAGAGTTTACCAAGGGCAGTTGGACTGCGACTGAACGAGCACGTGATCCAACCAGATTCTCTGAATGTGGCCGGATTCTCTGGATGTGGCTGGCCCGGAGTCTTTCTGAGAAGCCATTGACAATGACACTGGGACTAGTTTCCTCTGCATATACTGGATTTTTGGGATCCAGTCTGTTTGGATACTCACCTTCCTGGACCTGGAGGGAGGGGGGACGAACTTGAACTTCCCACAGGGCTGGAAACCCTGACTGCCCTTAGGGACAAAGAGGGAGGAGGAGGGGGGGGGAGTGGGAGGGTGTTGGGAGGAGGGGCGTAAATGGAAACTTTTATAATTTAATAAAATTACTTAAAAAAAAGACACATGTTTTTACTAAAAAGCACAACTGGATCTTACAAGATGTTTATACATTTTCATTTTAAGAAACTGCAAAATCTTGAAAACCCACTTTAAAATAGTCCCCTTACAACTTATTAAAAATTGAAATTGTTTATCAGTTAGAAGGTGTTACACAAATGCAGATTCCTTAGAATCCTGCATGCTTGTCTTTGGCTTACAGTGTTTTTTATTATGCAAAAAAACCCATCACATATTGACTATAATGGGGAAACTCCAAGACAGCGTTACAGTGTGTCTAGAAAACAAGGCTGTACTGTCAGAATGAAAGCAGAAGCCCAAGGGTTACATGTCAGGAAAATACTGCCAAGAGTACTTGCAGTGATGGAGTGTACCTCCAGGTATCCTTTCTATCGCTTCTTAAATTGACCTGAGTTTGCTATTATAATCCCAACAAGAAATTATAAATAATGGGTTTTCTGCTTCCTACCCCCATAATAAGTTTCTCTGATGACGCAGTAAGCCAGATCAAGCGAAATTTAAAAAGTATTACAATGGGTTTACTGAGCAAAGCAACTCCAGATGGCTTCGCTGGTCTCAGACGACCAGGCCAGAGAAGTTTTGAGCAGTGGTGCCTCTCTGAGGTTTCTCTAATTAATGCCTTAACGGATGCAACAAATAAAAATTTAAGAATAGAGCAATTCTAATTTTGAATGCTATAAATACTTTCAGATTTAAACCATATTCCCTAAAGTTTTTTGAGGCCATCAATAGTGTTTAAGAGTGTCAGACAGAAAATAAGTAGATAGATAGATGATAGATAGATAGATAGATAGATAGATAGATAGATAGATAGACAGACAGATATGTTATGCTGACTTCTATGGGAGGTCTTACCACTTCTGAATGGAGATGGAAGAGGGGTAGGTGGGAAGGGGGTAAAGGGAGGTGTGGGGAGGAAGGGAACAGGAGGAGAGGAGGGAGAGGAAACTGTGATTGGTATGTAAAACTGAAATATAAAGAAGAATATCTGCACACTAGGGATGCTTGCTTAGCACGGAGGAGGTCCAGAGTTCAACCCTCAGCACCGCAAAGCCAAGCAAAACAAAAGATGTGTAAACCAAGCACAGTGGCACACGCCTTTAAATCCCAGTTGGGAGGCAGAGGCAGGTGGATCTCGGTGAGTTTGAGGCCAGCCTGATCCACGGAATGAGTTATAGGACAGCTAGGGTTATGTAGAGAAAACTTGTCTTAAAAAAAAAAAAAAAAACAGACGTGCAAGGCAATGTGTGCTGGAGTTAGCAGGCACTGGCTCGTGAAGTCCAGCTCTGCATTTGATGACATCACGATTTGCAGTTGGCCATTAATGAAATACTTATTTAAAAAAAAGCCAATGTTCACTATATACCTGAACCTTTTCATTAAACACTTATCAAAATATCATCTCATAACAGAATGCTAAAATCAAAATGTTGGCAAAACACTGGAGTGGTGGGTACCTGCAGAGTTTACAAGATGAGTACTCAGAAATGTCTTCACTGTGGCTGGAAAGATGGCCCAGTGGTTAAGAGCACTTGCTGCTCTGCATGATTCTCTGAGTATGGTTCCCAGCACTAACACTGAGTGCTCATGACCATCGCTGACTCCAGTTCCAAGGGCTATGAGGCCTTCTCTGGCCTCCACCATCTTTGCACTCATGTGCACACACATGGACATACATGGACACAAAAATTTTGAAAAGGATTTTACACACACACACACTGTTATAAAAAGCATTCTGCTTGGATGTGCAATGACTGTGTTAGGAGTTGCTAATAGCACCACACTGTAGAGGAACTTCCAACTGTCAGGTCTGAAAGGAAACTCCATTTCCCCCAAATCCCAAAAGGCAATCCATATTATCCACAAATGAGTTCAGCCTGGACTGTAGGAGGATTTCTGGTGGTTAGATAAAAGCCCATATTTCTCAGGAACTTGTGAAACCGGCTCCCCTCTACTAAACAGAGTCATCCCCTTATCACAGGCAGAAGGGACGAATGGTTACCTGTGGTGTCTTCTGGCATACCAAAGCCTGTGCTGGCCTCCAGACTCCCTCAGTATCACAAATACATAGTTCACATTTCAAAGTCCATGCTAGCTAGCATCCTAGCCTTCTCACGGGCTTGACCCTAAATTCCCTCCAGCTCACGGGCTTCACTCCTCAGCTACTCACTGTCCTTATAACCCTGCTATTTTAGATATCTCTCCCTCCCTCCCTCCCTCCCTCCCTCCCTCCCTCCCTCCCTCCCTCCCTCTCTCTCTCTCTCTCTCTCTCTGCCCACTCTCTCATAGCCAGGTCCAATCTGCTGTCCGTGTTCAGTCTACTTATTTCTGTCTCTGTTCTGGACTCTTCTGGACGCCTCTGGCTGTGTTCTCTCTCATATCTATAATAAATCCTCCCTCTGAACTGCCCCATGGCTCTGTCACGTCATCAGTTTATACACCGACCTGGACTACGGCTGGGTCAGAGAAGAGAGAGCAGCGTATGTAGGTATCTGTGTCCGTCAGCATCTGCTCAGAGACCAAGACCACCCTCAGAGAATTTACAGGAAACAGTTGCAAGGCCTGAAGTTGATATCTGTGTAACAAAAAGACCAAAGCGGGGGCGGGGAAAACAACAGGTTATTACAGAAGCATCAGTTGCGGGAAGCAGCTGCCACTTTGAGGCTAGAACAAGGAGAAGAGATTACAATAATTAAAGTTCAGAGACTTCAGCCGAGTCCTGTGGAGCTGAAATCCAGTCATCAGCAGATACGGCGCTGTGTCGCCCTGGAGACTTGGTCTCTGAAGGGGAGCAAAATGAAGATGGTTCTGAAAACATAGGAAAAACTGCACACTGGATTAAGCTGCAGTATGGGAGGGGGAAAAGCGGTGTTGTGGTGAGGAGACATGTAAGGGGCACATGTTCCTATCAACACACTCCTGCCCATGCTCCTGTAGACAACCCTAATGAAACTGATTGAGGAAAGGCTTGAAAGTAGATGGGGTTAGCTGGGAAGAAGAAAAGGATCGGGTGGGAGGGGAGCAAGAGAGGTAGTGGGTGAGTGTGAGCAAAATGCATTATATACATGATGAAAATGTCATAATGGAAATGATTATATGTAATGAATGTGTCAATGAAATAGGTTTGTTTGGTTTGTTCATTTTTTGAGACAGGGTTTCTCTAAAGCTTTGGAGCCTGTCCTGGAACTCACTCTGTAGACCATGTGGCCTCGAACTCACAGAAATCCACTTGCCTCTGCCTCCCTAAAACTGGGACTAAAGACATGCACCACCACCGCCCAGCACAATGAAATATTTTTAAAAAGAAACAATGCTGGAGTAATGCTCAAAAACACAAAAAAGGCAGAAATGAAACCTGTTTCGAGTTCCTCCCTCTTGCAGTCTTCTACCCCATGGGCAGTGCTGGCAAGGCAGGCACCTGTTCGGAAAGTCGCGGAATGGCATCACCAGGTAGCATACAGAAGTATTGTGACGTTTTTGAAGCTGAGAGATAATAGATCAGTAAACTACTGTCTACATTCATCCAATCTCACCACCAACCAAAAGAACGCCATTACCATCTAGCATTAGAATGAATGTTAGTAACAGAATTACCATAATTCTTTTATCCAAGCTGGGCATGTGTAGGCCCATATTTCTATATGGTGTGGCAGCCGGGCTCTGAAGCCATAGGTTCCACCTGAGGTGGTCACGTAGCCCTGCAGACAGGCTGTCAATGCCCTAACAAAGAGTCAGGATGTTGTTGCTCCTTTCTTTGTAATTTGGAGGATGCCTGATAGAGATGCTGATTCAAGTCTATGTGACAGCTAGCATACACAGCAGACAGGTAGTTGTGGACGTGACAAAAAGCCATTCACGTGGTTACCTAGGAGATAAAATGCTAATGTATTTCCCCTAAGTTAAGTTTTGGGATAAAGACTGTTTGGAGAATAAACAAGAGGAATTCTTCAGAATGTGAACTCTCAGGACTTCATGAGGGACCACTGAGAATCTCCCTCCTGATGAAACCATGTGAAGCTTGTCTTTATTCCCGTCTCTTCCACGATGGTCCAGAGAGAGATAGTTTATGTTGGGGTCTGGTAGAGAAATAATTGAAGGTCCAGGATAGCACCGGACCCCGACAGGCATGGTGGTGAACGTCATTAAGCACAGCACCGGGCATGCAGAGGCAGGTGGATCTCCACGAGATCAAGGTCAGCCTGGTCTACATAATGCATTGTAGGCCAGATAGGACCACATAGTGAGGTTCTGTTTTTTTGATTTTTGATTTTATTTATTTATTTTTATTTCAGTATGCTTGAAATGAATCAAAACATTTGTATCTTCTTCCAAAATGAGGAAACACAAAGTGCTAGTAAGAAGCGACGTCTGTCTGAAGCCAGGCGGTGGTGGCGCACACCTTTAATCCCAGCACTCGGGAGGCAGAGGCAGGCAGATCTCTGTGAGTTCGAGGCCAGCCTGGTCTACAAGAGCTAGTTTCAGGACAGGCTCCAAAGCTACAGAGAAACCCTGTCTAGAAAAAAAACATAAGAAGAAGAAGAAGACGAAGAAGAGGAGGAGGAGGAGGAGGAGGAGGGGAGGAAGAAGAAGAAGAAGAAGAAGATGAAGAAGAGGAGGAGGAGGAGGAGGAGGAGGGGAGGAAGAAGAAGAAGAAGAGGAAGAGGAAGAAGAAGAAGAAGAAGCAGAAGAAGCAGAAGCAGAAGCAGCAGCGATGTCTGAAAAGTGGTCCCTCCAACTCTCTCTGCATGTGTCAGCCCTTCAGGTTCAGCCAAAACCTCACCTCAGTAATTCTTCCACTGGAAACTAAACTGTAAAGCAAACACTCAGAAGAACTTTCATGGAATGACGAGGAGAGAGAAGAAAATAGTCCGAGTATCTGTCTCTGTATAATCAACAAAACACTGTAAACTAAGAACAGACAGAACCACAGCAGTCTTTTAATTTTTTTCTGATCACAAGAGTATCATTGAGCTATCCAGAGGGCCTTCGGAGTGATCCTTCATCTGGCGAAGGACGGCTATGCAGTCGGAGGCCCACATTGGAGCAACGGATTGAGCCCCCCGAGGTCCGGAGGGGGAGCGGAAGGAGGAGGAACATGAAAGACGAAATCAGTACTGCGAGGGATGCTATCACCCACTGATACAAGGGAACGGATCTGATGAGAATTTACCAGGGCCAGTCGGACTGGGACTGAACGAGGACGTGATCTAGCCAGATTCTCGGAATTTGGCCGGATTCTCTGACTGTGGCTGGCCCGGGGTCTTTCTGAAAAGCCATTGACTATGACACTGGGACCTGTTTCCTCTGCATATGCTGGATTTTGGGGATCCAGTCTGTTTGGACGCTCGCCTTCCTGGACCTGGCGGGAGGGGGAGGGAGCTGGAGCTTCCCACAGGGCAGGAAACCCTGACTGCCCTGGGGGACGGAGAGGAAGGAGGGGGGGAGTGGGGGGAGTGGGAGGGTGTTGGGAGGGGGGGCGGAAATGGAAACTTTTATAATTTAATAAAATTTACTAAAAAAAAAAAAAAGAGTATCATTGATATTTGTAATTTCTGTTTCATTTGGCACCAGGTAGGACTGCAGGGGATGTTTTGCCTGGCAGTGTGATCAAGCCTTTGTACTGAAATATATGTGAATCTGCTTGTGTTGATTTTGTTTTTCACTGCTGTAGTTTTCCACTGAATTGCATGAATGTATACTGAACTAAAAAGACCCTTATGGAATTTCCTGGCTTCAGATATAATATTCTCTGCCACTATTGTGTTGCTGCAATTCAACTTGCCCTCAGTCATTTGGAGCAATCATCCCAGCCCATAATATAAAGAGCCAAAATAAAGATTATGTCATCTCAACCTCTAATTCAGTTGAGCCATTGTTGTGCCATCTGGCAAAAGCATCCTGCCCTCGTTTCCACGCCAGATGGCAAAGCCACTGAGCCTGGCCATAGGTATCCCAAGGGGATTCATTCCCACCTCTACGCTGACTCTGCCACCGTGTTTTGGTTACAGAGGAGAGGACCATCACTGGTTGCTGATCCGAAGGTCTTGTGTTAGAACTCCATCCCTCAATTGGAACTGCAAGTGAATTCCGAAGATGATCCCACTAGTGCGTTAAGCCAGCTGCTCAAAGGAAAACGTGCCAAGACAAACTCCATAGACATGAGCCCACTGCTGCATTTCCTGGCTGTGGAGTGAGATATTTCATCAGGAGTAAGGACAGATAGACGGGCATGATGGTGAGCAAGGCATCCTGAAAGTCCACAAATGGTGACTCTTTGCAAAGATGTCACAAGGAAGGCAAACAAATTTCTATAAGTCCTTACTGAAGAGTGGACAAGTGCCTCCTCGATCATGGGAGGTTCCACTGTAACCAGTGACTGTAACCATGTTCTGGGACATGTTGCTAGTGTTGAGTCTGCTGTTGCCCCCTTAGGCACACATAAGCCCACAGTCTCTATTGTCACCATTTTATACGTAGGACCCCAGGCAAACCCTGGAGACAGAAACATATTGAAAATGAATGCCATGCCATGTTTTCCTAACTGATTATTGACTCCCTTGTCTGACGTGTGTGTTCTTTGGAAGTGTTCACATGGATGACAAATCCTGTGTGATGTTTAGAGAGCTTCCTCTGCACACCGCTCCCCCAGGCCTTTTATTAACCCGTGTTCTGAAAATTGTGTTCCCACTAAGTTCCTCCACACTCCTCCAAACTGTTGACAACTGCCCACAAAACAGAGAAAGCCCACAGTTATGGACGTTACCTAACGAAGGCAAAATGACCAACCTAATGCACCATTTCAATGCGTCCAGCGTATGCTTTACCACTCTCCAAAGACACCCATGTGCAATTCTCCGCAGTTGCTCACTCGGTTGCAGCAGCACACTCGGTGGAATACCACCTGCCTTAGTTACTGCTCTGCTGCTGCGGTAAAGTGCCATGACCAGGAAGAAAGAGTTTATTTCGGTGCCAGGTAGATAAGAGTCCAAGTGGCAGACACAGTGGCAGGAGCAGGAAGCAAGAGAACAAACTGGAAGCCGGTGAGGCCCTAAGATCTCAAAGCCCACCCCCAGTGACATACTGTCCTGATCAGTGTTCTACTGCTGTGAAGAAACACCATGACCACGGCAACTCTTATAAAAGAAAGCATTTAAATCTCCTCTACCAAAGCCGATAATCCAAACCGTCTTTTTGAGTCTCAGGCAGACTTCTTGGACAAGGGCAAAAAGCCGCCTCATCCTTTGCCAAAATATCCCAAGAATGGTCTCTAGGCCACACGCTAATATTCTTCCCCCTTGAAGCTTCTTGAGCCAGTCCTCCCCTCCCCCCAGTTAAAATAACCCTCGGCATCTCTGTCTTCCATGTTCCTGGGACAGCTCCTTAAGTCCTGCTAAGAGTGTCCAATCACGTTTCTAGCCCAGAGTTCCGAAGTGTTCCATGACAGCAATATGCCAGTCTCTAGTACCAACTTCCAGCTTAGTCGATGTTCTATTGCTGCGAAGAAAGACCGTGACCAAGCAACTTTTATAAAGGAAAACATTTCATTGAGGTTGGCTTATAGTTCAGAGGTTTAGTCCGTTATCATCATGGCATGAAGCATGGCAGCATGCGGGCAGACATGATACTGGCAAGATTGGATCAGCAATCAGCAAGAAAAAGGGAGACTGGGCCTGACTTCAGCATTTAAAAGCCCAAATCCCACTCTCAGTGACATACTTCCTTCAACAAGGCCACACCTGCTCCAACAATGCCACACTTCCTAGAGCTACTCCTGGTGACTAAGTATTCAAATATATGAGCCTATGGAGGCCATTTATTCAAACCACCACACTTACTTCCTCCAGGTGGTCTATACCTCCTAACCTCCCTCCCTACCAAACAGCATCACCAACTGGAGACCCAGTGCTCAAATACCAGAGCCTATGGGAGATATTTCTCATTTAAACTACTACACTACCTATAAATCAGGACCTTCTTACACATCTTCACCAACTGGCAATTCAAAAGAAATTCCTGACCATGATGTAGCTCAGGGGGAAGAATGCTCATAGCATGCATGAAGCCCGGGATTTGGTCTCTAGCACCACAGAAGCCAGGCATCAGGACACATGTTTCTAATCCCTGAACTCAGCAGGTGGAAATGGAAGGTTCAAAAGTTCAAGATTAACTTGGGCCTATACCCAAAGGATGCTCAATTATACCACAAGGATTCTTGCTCAATTATGTTTACAGCAGTGTTATACATAATAGCCAGAACCTGGAAACAATCTAGATGTCTCTCAACTGAAGAAGGGATTAAGAATATGTGGTACATTTACATAACAGAGTATTACTCAGCTGTTAAAAACAACTACAGCAGAAAAAGACAAGATCTCCTGAGTAAATTGGGAGCATGGGGCCCTTGGGAGAGGATTGAAGGGGAGGGAAGAGGCAGGAAGGGGAGCAGAGAAAAAATGTAGAGCTCAATAAAAATCAATAAAATTTAAAAAAAAACTCAGAAACAAAACAAAACAAAAAAACTAACCACATCAGGAAATTTGAAGGCAAATGGATGGAACTAGGAAAGTATCATCCTAAGTGGGGTAACCCAGACCCAGAAGGACAAACATTGTATGGTTTCACTCATAAGTGGATAGTGGCTGTGAAATAAAGGATAACCATGCTACAAGGAAACCCACAGAGACAACTAACTGGGGCTCCTAGGAGTTCACAGACACTGGACTGACAGCTCCGAAGCCTGCCCGGGGCCAACCTTGGCCCCCTATATATGTTGTGACAGTTGTATAGCTTGATCTAATTGTGGGACTCCTAGCAATGGGGGCGGGGCCTGTCCCTAATGCTTTGGTTGGCTCGTGGGAACCTATTTCTCATACTGAGTTGCTTTACCAAACCTTAATACGAGGGAAGGAACTTAGTCCTTCCTCAACTTGATATGCCATGCTTTGTTGACACACACAGGAGGCCTGCCCCTTTCTGAACAGAAACAGAGGAGGAATAGATGGAGGGGGGCAGGAAGGAGTTACTGGGGAGGGGATGGGAGGAGAAGAGGAAGGGGAAAGTGCAATTGGATAAAAAAGTTCAAGATTGCATCAGTGAGATGACTCAGTGGGTAAAGGTACTTGTTGCCGAATGATGTGAGCCTGACGCCCTGGGTTCAATCCCTGGGACTTGCATAAAGGTGCAGTGAGAGAACCCACTCCCGGAGTCGCCTCCGGTGGCCTGTGCATACACATGCACAAGAGTAACAAGTAAAACAGAAGTCCCCAGATACACTACCGGAATTTGTCTTCAACATAAAGCACAATTTATAACAAACAGAAACGTCCCTCAGAGGTCATAGGTCCAGATAAACCAAGAGCCAGGCTGACATTGAAGAAGCTGAGTCACAAGCTTAGGGAATTCACCTGTGCCTTCTGTATCTACTAGATATCAAAATGCCATGTACTGTCTTGTATGCAGGTGTTTGCAGCCTTGTGTATACGCACATGTGTGAGGGTGTACATGCACACGTGTGGGTGTGCATGTGGAGGCCAGACTTTGATATTCTGTATCTTCCTCAATTACTCCCATCTTAGGTTTTGAGGCAGGGGCTCTCATAGATTTGGCTAGGCCGGCTGGCCAGTGAGCCCCAGGGACCCTCCTGTCTCTTTCCCTCCAGTTCTGAGATGACAAGTGCATGCCATTACAATCACATTTTAAAATGTGGGTGTTGGGGGTCTGAACTCAGAGTTTCATGCATGTACAACAAACGCTCTATCAACTGAGTGTCCTTGTACCCATACACCATCCCCTTCTGTACCACTTCTGCCCAAGCACAGGTTGCTTCTGCATATACCCAGCCCTAAGTAGCTTCATTCATCCCTAGGGCAAAGTACCTGACAGAATAACTTGAGGAACAGTTTGTCTGGACTTGCTGTTTCAGAGACTCTGAAACAGTCTCCATGGATGCTGGGCCCCTGGTGAGGCAGAAGAGCATTGTGTGACTTGTGGCGTGAGTACAGGGAGGAAGTTGTTTATCTCACTGTGGACAGGAAGCGAAGAAAGAGGAAGGAACCAGGGACAAGATGCTCCCAAAGACCCATCCCCAGGCATCTACTTCCTCCAGCTAGGTCATACACCCTAGAGACCAACACTTTCCCAAACGACACCGCGAGCTGAGGACCTAGGCCTCTACACATGAGTCTGTGGGAGACATATTGTATTCAAACTCCTAGTGGGAAACCGAGGTTATGTGTAGGGCATTTGGTATCGAAATCAAGGGAGAGCTGTTTCTGGAAGGGAGAACGGTTGTCTGCAGAAAGGGGAAACATTTATCCCAAAGCCCTGAACTCAACGCTGCAGTCTCAATTTGTTGCTTGTCAACGACTTCATTAATTCATTTTATGTCCTAGAGATGCTTCGAGTGCCATTGGGTCTGCTCGGTGCCAAAGAAGAGCAGCTTAGACTGCAGGCTACTCTGCTGTAGGTCCCCTTAGAACGGGCACCTTACAATTTACTCAATACGCAATAGTATCTGAGTATACTAAACAAATAGAACACATTTCCTCTAGAACCCCAATGGGGGATTACGGGAGTAGCCCAGTGGTAGAGCATATGAGAGGCTCTGGAATACTGGCATCTCCGTATTCAAAAAAAAGAAAAGAAGAAGAAGAAGGAGAAGGAGAAGGAGAAGGAGAAGGAGAAGGAGAAGGAGAAGAAGAAGAAGAAGAAGAAGAAGAAGAAGAAGAAGAAGAAGAAGAAGAAGAAGAAGAAGAAGAAGAAGAAGAAGAAAAACAAAGACAAAATCCCAAAGGCTCACCCGGTGCCTCTTCTTTAGTGGTAGACCATGCATGCAGGGCACACAGCTTAACTCTTACTTGGGAAGAGATATCTTGATGTGCCCATATCATGTGGCTCTCAGAAATTTCACCCAGGTAACAGACTCCCTGGGCTTTCTTATGGCTTATCTCCTGTGGTTCTCAGGTGTCCTTGTAACTGGCCTGAAATTATGTTCCTTTCCAGGATCAGAGTAGAGAGATACAACGTTAGCAAGTGACGCAGCAGACCACTGTGGTTTGGTGAGAACTGCCAAGCTCTTCGAAGCTCTGTAGACACACTATGGGAGAAAGCAGGAGCACTGTCGGCCTCGTAAATGACACCGGACCAACACAGACTGTCACGGAAAAGGGAACTTGTGCACGTGAAGAGCAGCATAGAAAGGGATCAACAGCCCGCAGTGTGTTCAGGAAGTAAGACCATACCTAGACAATGACTGCAGCTGTTGAGGCTCAGCGACAGAGTTGCTCTCCAAGGATCATCTGACTTCCGTGGATTCCAAAGGGGGAAAACCGAGTGAGATGTGGTAACTGTCAGTCTCTCTCCTGCCAAATGTTTAAGGAGAGCTAATCCCTGCGGTTCCATTCGGACCTTGGCATGGTTCGTCTCTAAATTCTTAGGCAAGGATTTCCAGGGTCTTCTGCTTGACTCCCTGTTACTCTCATGGTCCTTAGTGGGTGGAGACTCATTATGACAGTCGGGGACCTGTGAGCTATCCCACCTGAATGAGAAGTACGGCCTTATCCACCCAGGCTGACACAGAACAGATTCTGGAGGCTGGAAACAATGCCGTTAAATAAAGTTACACGGATGAGACAATACTTAAATTTTGTTTTGAATATGTTGAAAAGTTAATGCAATTCAGAATGGTGTTGGATTAGTGAGTCTATAGCCCAGGGGCAATGTTTCTAGCCCCCCCTCCACACTGCTGCGTAGGCTTTGCTCTGCTATAGCGTTTACTAAGTTCTGTTTCCGTGGCCTGTGTGTTTGTGTCCTTGATTTCTGAGCAGACTATAAAGGACCATGCTGTGTGTGTGTATGTATGTGCACGTGTGCTTGTACTCACTGTGGTACCTTTCATACAGCACTTACTCATTAAGAATTCATTAAGCTGCCATGAATGTTTTTCTCTTTGCTAATGCCCTCACGCAGAAAACTTCCAGAGATGCTCGGTGACATCAGCTATACTACTATGAGAGTATTAACTCCAGTCTGAACATTGGCCTTGTGCCTCATACATCTCAATAAAGCTATCTTTTAACGGTGGGAAAAACACTCTCCCAAGGGAAAATTGCAGTGGTTAGAGTCTATAATTAATTTATAAAGCATATGCTAATGATATTTTATATTGAAATATGATGTGACATAAATGCATTAATCGTCTTGCATCCCCTAAAGAATGCTAAATCATGTACTGACACCATTTACAACTCCCAAAACTTAAAACTTGACCAATAATAATCATAGAACACCTATAAACAATAATTTATCAACAGTGAGACAAAATATATGAATTACATGGCTTTTTTTGAATGTGAAATGGATTATAACAACAAACTTATGTGTGAAAGAAAATAGAATATTTGCCCTGAAATAGAGCACAGGTATATATTTTGTAGTCATTAAAGCCAAATGATCGTGTTCCCTCAGTTACACTAACAGACAGGTACTTACACAACTGGTTGGGATAAGATCAGAGCTGTCATGATTCAGTGGCTTCTGAATAGTCACAGAGAAATAAAGCAATAACTACTTGGTTTATTATTATGGTTCTATGTCCACATATACACAATACATCAAAAAATTCTTTATTTTTTTTAATTGAATGTCATCTCTATTTTTTTTCAAAATCACATAAAAGAGTAGCTTCATTCAAGGGGTAGACTTGTCCTGTAGAGTTGTCTGGTTTCTTTGACACACGGGAGATCTGAATTCAGGTCATAAACAGCTTGGGGATGTCTGGCCTCAAGGGTTGTAAGAGCAAGCAAGTCCAGCGTGTGTGTGAGGTCACACTTGGCTCTTCTCCGCGATGACCCACTCTGACTACTTCTCAACACAACATGGGAAAGGACAAACGGGTGATGATGGCCAGGGCTGCTTGGCTGTAGAAATGGCTGATGGGGAAGCACAGAGCCCAGATTTGGAAGGACAAGGTGACAGACGTGAAAACAGGAGAGAAAGAAATAGGTCATCCTGAAGTGTCCTTCTGAGACACAAGCAATGCCGATTCTTATCCCAACACTTGGTGAGTGTATTATTCATCTGACCCTGATCCTTGGGCTTTGCAACAACACTCTTGGCGTGTGAAATCCATCTGTAGAGTTTGCATCTAGGTTGGTTCTCCCAGTTGCCTAATAAGGGCAAGGTTCAGTTTCCATTTTGGCTGCTGGACTCTATACAGAGAAAAGAGATCCACTCCCGAGTTGTGGCTTGCATGGTTGCCAGTGTGGGGCTCCCCCAAGCATAGGTCACTGATCATACGGATAATTTAGGAGTTACCATTAGCAAGCCCTAACTACACACTCTATGCTTTAGTAATTCCTGGGAATTGTTTCATTCAGTCCTCATGAAACTGCTATTTTTAGGTCAGGAAATGTGCTACATGTGGCGGCGCACATCCTTAATCCAGCACTCGGGAGGCTGATGCAGGAGGATTGTGAGTTTGAATCTGCATGACCTGCATAGTGAAGTCTTGCTCAAGGGATGTTAAGGGGACTGGATGTACCTCAATTGGTACAGCGCTGGCCTAGCACACATGGGACTTGTAACCCTGGGTTCCATCCCAGTACTGCCTAAAGCAGATATGATAGTACTTGTGTATAATCCCACACTGGCAAGTGGATGCAGGAGGATGAAAAGTTCAAAGTCACCTTTCTCTGTACATGCACATAGGAAATTCACAGTCAGCTTGGAATGCCTGAGACCCTGTCTGAAAAAAAAAAAAGAACAAGAGTTAAGTAATTTGCCACATAAGTCACATAGATATTAAAAATAAAGTTGAAATTCAAATACAAACATGTTTAACACTTTATGATCAACTAATTGCATTTGCATGCAAACATGCCCTTCAGCTCCCATAGTGTCTTCAAGATGGTCAGAAGTTATCCTAGACTTACAAACAAGGGGGGATGGGAGTTGCTAGACCAGGAGTCAGGGTCAGTCCTGAAGGCCATGTTTCAGGCATTATTAGACAGTCGGCATCAGGAGTGTACGTATTTCTTGTGAACCCAAAGCCCATAGAACCAAATAAAACGGTGGTTCCATAAGTGCCCTCTCTATTCAGGCCCCGCAGAGCTAAGCCACTTCGTTTTTGCTTAATAAAAGTAAGGGCTCGGGTGAAATATTATCAACGAAGCACGTGTAATATCTTACACATGAGATGAACATGAGATTGATTCTAGGAAGCTTATCCTAGAAAGAAGGGACTCTGCTACTAATTCCGTTGTTTTCCTTAAAAGTTCAATTAAAAGTTCTAAGACATTTATTTGGAACGTACATTAGTTACTTTTCTGCTGCTGTGCTAAAAACAAACCCCAGAATACTTAACAGAAGCAAGGCTTTGTTTGGACCTGTGGTTCCAGGCTGAGAAGAGTCCATCAAGGCATGGAAACAGCAGGCATGAGAGGTCCCAGCTTAAAGCAAGCATGCAGCAGGGAGAGAACACAGGGAATGGCACACAGCTTCAACTGCCCAAGACTGTGGGCGGCATGCAGCATTCAAATCACTACTCTGTGTGTGTGTGTGTGTGTACATGGATCTACATGTATGAACGCATGTACATATGTGTCACGACATGCATGTGGAGATCAGAGGACAACTTGCAGGAGTTGGTTCTCTCTTTCCACTGTGTTGGTCCTGGGGATTGAACTCTGGTTGTCAGACTTGGCGGCAAGTGCCTTTATCTGCTGAGCCATGTAGTGCACTCTCCATCATATGATCTAACTGGTGAATAAAACTATTGAAAAGTAACTTTTTTTTTCCTGCCTCAAAAGTACTAGATAACAAAGTACTTAGCATCTTTGTTCACTATACTGTAGTGGTGACAATTTTAAGTTTAATAATTACATATTTGATTAGTAAGAAAGGACTCTCATTTCTTAGAGCTGTAAGTTAAATTTGTCTTGCGCTGATTGTTGAAATAGCACAAATATTTTTAAAAGTTACAAGGTTTGCCTCCAAGTTGCCTTGGCAGACAAATAGTTTATATTTTAAAGCAAAACTGCTTTGAAGTTGGTCAAGAAGGTAGGAGGATGGCAATCTGTCGTAGATAGAGAAAATATATATTATTAGACTTTTAAATGATTCACTGAAGTGTGATTTTGCCTTGGCTGGGTACATATTTAAGCTTAACTTTAAATTAAATATGTTTAACTTGACTCGTATAGAAATTTATAATTCAGAACTTTTAGTCGGTGGTTCCAATGGATATGCATGTAAAATGGATTCTTATGTTCACATGTTAGAAGAGTCCACTCACATGAGAAACGTAAAGAAGTACAGACATTCCTAACACAAGTACGTGCTCATGTGTACATGGTAATAAAGGTTCAGAATGCCTTTCTGGCTAAGGAAATGCTATTGAAGCTGGACATGGCTGAACATGCCTGCAAACCCGGGACTGGGAGATGAAGGCAGGAGGAGCCCAAGAGCTCTCTACTCAGCCTATACCAAATGACACGCTTCAGGCTTTGCGGACTCCCCATGGGAGGCCTTACACTTTCTGAGTGGATGGGGGGTGGAGGGACAAGGTGGGGGGAGCAGAAGGCGGGGAGGGAGGAGGAACTGTAGTTGGTATGTGAAATGAACAAAAAAATTTTAAAAAAATGGCAAGCTTTGGTTCAGTAAGAGCCATGTCTCAAGTCAATAATGAGGAGCACAGCAGAAGAGGATGCCTGACTTGTAGCATTTTTGCCTTCACACGGGGTGGGGGACATCGGACTTGTAGCATTTTCACAAGGCGTGAATGCACCAGCACATTCACATGCATGTTACATACATGTACGTGCTCATACCCATAAATGCTGTTTATCTTCTCCCTCTTTTTGTTAATAAACAGTATGCCTTATGATTTTTAATATAAATGTTTTTGTATAAAATATTCTTTTGAATTTATAATGTTTAAAATGAAGCCATCTTTGGGCCTGTTATATGAAGAGTTATGTATGTTTACAGACAGCTGTGTTAGCTGAGTGTGGGAGTGCCTTGTAATCTTGGCAGTTTGAGGTGGAGGTGAACGTTTCAGGAGTTCAAGGTCAGACTTGGCTATGCAGTGAGATTGAGGCCAGCCTGGACTACATAAAAAATTGTCTTTTAGAAAAGAAATACTTGTCTTTGAATTTATGCAATATTTTCCTTTAAATCAGGGAAAGAGCTGGAAAATGTCTCTTGAGTGCCTGTTCTGTATTCAGCTGCAGGTGTCTCAAGAGCAGGACACAGAGGTACATGCCATTCTGATCTTTCCTTTTCAAGGATTATAAACTTCCTCCCTGCTGACTAGCTGTCACAGTACTGGAAGGGTCTAGGAAGACTGCTGAAAGAGAAATGAGAATACGACCCCCGTGTTCTCATTCAGAGCTGGGCATTGCAACAAGACATACCCACTGGTGAAACAGGGACATGGCTGCTGTCGGAGTAACCAGTGGCTTTCTGACTGGATTTGAGGCCTGTTCCCTAGAGGGAATTCATGCTTCATACTGAAAACCTCATCAAAGGCCCATGGCTGGGGAGATCATAGACCCTAGAGGGAAACTGCTACTGTTATTAAATGGGCATGTTGTCAAACTGCCATATAAGTATTTATGTTTCTACCCATAGATCAATATGGTCTCAGTCTTGATATTGGCATCTTGACATCTATATCCTGCCCCCTCCCCAGGCTCAGGGAACCTCACAGAGAGGGACTAGAAAGATTGAGGGCATTGGAGGATGGGGAGGAGTACTGGGAAATGCTGTCTCCCGGACATGACGAACTCATCCGGCTGTGGTCACCTGCACTAGATCTGTATGAGATGAAGCCAACCAACACTCTAACAGTGTTGGATAAGGGACTCAATCAACACTCTAGCGGGGTTGGATAAAGGACTCAATCAAAACTCTAACAGAGTAGGAGGAAGGACTCACGAAGCCCCACCCCTGGCAATTGAAGGCTGCTGGGGGAAGAGTCATCATTTTTTTCTTTGTAACCACTGGTGGGTTGCCCATGCTCCACGCTGCCTAGAGAGATGAGTCGGCAGTTCAGAGTGAGTACAGCTCTTCCAGATGACACAAGTTCTGTTTTCCCAACACCCGTGTTGGGTGGCTCAAAATTCCTGTTCCAACTCCAGGGTCTCCTACACCCTTTTATGGTCTCTGCAGGCACACACACACACACACACACACACACACACACACTCATACACATATGTCTATAATTAAAAACAATTTTTTTTAAAAAAAAAGGACATGAAATTAGGAGGGAGACTTGTTGTAGGGGTCTGGAGAAAGTTGTAGGGGGGCAATGAGAGTGGATATTATAAAATATTGTGTATATGTTATGTTATGAAATTCTCAAAAAATATAATAAAAAATCACACACACAAGAAAAGAGACCAGAAAATTTTAGCACAATAACATTAACTGAATAGATTGTTTTTTCTTTTCATATATTTTGGTAATGTAATTTTAGGACTTTCATAATTTAAAAATGTAATTCATTTATAGGAAATAACAATATTTTGACTTAGCCTAGCTGCATCCAGCATCATGAATTACGTAAGTCTGTGGGAAGCACAAGCTCTAGGAAAGAACATTCTGAAGGTGGAAGTTCTGCCAGTGTGGATGCTTGGGTGACTTGGAGAGTGTCCGTTTGCTTTGGGGAGGAAGTGGCTTCTGCCTAAATGAATGCACATTTTGAGTTGAAGAGGGAAGACAAAGACCCACGGTAGAAGCAGTATTTTAGTAGTCAAAAATCTTTTCTGAAGCTGACTGCAGGTTTATCTGTCTCTCTTCCTTCCTGTCTCACTAACATACTTTGTAGACGCGTCTATTTTTGTACAAATCCTGCAGTAATACTATTGCTTGTTGGCTCATCTTTTCCCTGTTGGCCTCTGAGCTCTGAGAATGTAGAAACCAGAGTCACTTAGAGTCTACCAGAAACGCACTGTGCCTAGAATAGGTGACACATTGCCCACATACTTCTTGTTAAGTGGAACAAATGACACAAAAGAGGTTTTAAAATGCAGTAAAACACACGGCTAGAGACAGTTGAATATCTTAAAAACAAGATTTTCATGGATGATGAAGCCGTGATTTTCTATTATATTTAATATAAAACATTAAGGTAATATAGTCCTATGTCCTCCAAAAGCATAAAGGCAGGGGCCATGGCATGTCTCTGGGTAAAGGCACAGACTGCTAAGCCTGACGACTGGAGTCCGGGGATGGAAGGAGAGAAGCAACTCTCTTGAAATCTTCTCTGACCTCCACATGCTTGCTGTGCTAAACACACACACACGTTTTTTAAAAATTAAAACAACAGCTCATGAACATTGCGTAACACAGCAGCTGCAGTGAACTGGAGATCTCTGGCTTCCGCCTACTCTACGTAGCCACTTTTGTCCCCTCTACTTTCTTAACGCTCAGTGAGTAGTATAAAGCTGAAGTTTGCTATTTTTAGCAATGACTTATCAGAGGGTCTTAGACTCAGTGGAACCATGGTATGCAGATTCTGACAATGGCAGCAGAACCAGTCTTTGTCAGGAAATCGGAGGTTTGCTGAGTGCAACCCTCTGTTATGAAGAATTGGAAAATGCTCCCCTGTCATAAGATAGCAAGCATTCAAAATGTCCGCAAAAATAGTCCTTATTAGGACACATAGGAGGGCAGTAGCAATCTCCTACCATTTGCACAATATCGATACAATGCTCTTACAAGCTCTCTCAAATCCTTAGACATCTCTCTCTAGGGAAGATGAGAGGGTCTCTTTCTTCTCCGACTGGTTTCGCTGAGCTTGGAGTGGTGAAGATGGGCCACCAGAGGCTTACTGTGTCATTCTAGGTCAAGGGCAGTTAATTTAGATAGGCTTGCCATCTTGGGGTGGGTAATCTATACTGTTGCAACCATTTTGAGTGACTTTAATATAAAGTCATATAGCCAAATCCATATAGCCAAATGGATCAAGGTTATGTTCAAATCCGATTTCATCTCGTTTTTTTTCTCCTTGAATACCAGGATAACTGAGTAACGGAAATAAAAAGTGTGAGGGCTTAGATTGTCTGGATTTGGATTTAGGCTCCAGCGCTGTCTCATAGTCAACCTTCCAAATGTCTGTCCCTAGACAAAGCAGATTGCTTCTGTTTCTCTGGCAGGCTAGTAATAACTCACAAATATATTTTGTTGAGTTGTATAAAAGGAAGAGATTTTAATTGCTGCAGCTGAGGCTTCTACCTCACTTCATGTTCATGTTTTTGTTTGTTGAAATATGTTTGAGGATTGATCACCAGTTCTTGAGTCTAACTAGAAGGGAGTTGAGTTGAAGACAGTGTTTAAAAGTCAGTCTAGCTGACTAGTCTAGTGAGAGACTGTCTCAGAAGAATAAGGTGAAGTGATTGAGGAAGACTCACACCGTCAACCGCTGGCCTCCATAAATGCATGGGTGAGCATGTGTACACCCCATACCCCCACACACACATGCACATACACACACACTACACTCACATACACCTCACATACATACCACACCCAACACCTCTCCCCACACCTCACATATACACACACACTACACTCACATACATACCACACCCAACACCTCCCCCCACACCTCACATACACACACACACACACACACACACACACACACACACACACACTTGAGAAATTATGGACTCCTGGTTTGGCTGAGCACATGCTAGACAAACACTCTACGACTGAGTTGGATTCCAAGCCCAAGCTATCCTCTGTCATCATCTATAAGCGCTTCAATTAAAGAACTAAAAGACAATACACACAAAATGGGATATGAAATAAAAGTGATGAAAATGTATATGTCCAGATATCGAGAAATAGATTTTTTTAATTGGGGAGGGGGTGGTGGGTAATTTTGGGTGGGAGGGGGTTTTTGAGACAGGGTTACTCTGTGCAGCTCTGGCTGTCCTGGAACTCATTCTGTAAAACTTTTCTCAAACTCAGAGATCCACCTGCCCCTTCCTCCCAAGTGCTGGGGTTAAAGGCATGCGCCACCACCACCTGGCTATGAAGGGTAAATTTTAAAGTAGTTTCTTCCCTTAAAGAGGGGAAGAAGTGAGCGGGATGTGGTGGGCACACCTGAAACCCCCATGCTCAGGAGGCCTAGGTGAGCTGATCCTGTGAGCCCCATTAGCTCAGCACTCAGCTCGGGCAACATAGCTAGACCTTATCTCTGAAAAAGGGGAATAAAGCAAGAAAAAATTCATAGTGGAATTAATTGATTAGGATCTTGGATTCTGTGGGAATTAATGAAGAAGGAGAAGTCATCTGGGAAAAAAATAAATTTCTTGGTCGCTTGGTTTTCATGACGATGGCTGATGGTAACCAGCTATGATACAAGGTAAAGCTAATCAATCACAAAGTGGAGAACCGCATTCGGTTCTCGCCTGACTTTCTCTGAGAGCCATCACCATGCATGTGGAAGTGGAAAGGGTGCATGCCGAGTCCACATTGGAAGTATTCTGGCCATGAGTCTCATGTACTTGAGTCTCTGCCCACATCGGCCCTTGAACTTTAACTTGATTACCCAGTCCCAGCCACCATCTGACAGCAAGTTCCTAAGGAACAGTGAGTGTGGACCTCCCAGCAGAGCTCAGCTAATCCCCAAAGCCGGGAGATAGGGACTAGTGCTTTAATCCACAATGCTTGTTTGGGATTCTGTGCATTTCAGCACTAGATAGTGGGAACAGTAAATATATGCCAGCTTTTATAGATTTAAAAATTATCTAGATTCATCTCATGTTAAATAAATGCTAACTTTCATATATACTTTTATATTTCTAAACTCTTTTTTTTCTCCTTAAAGAAAGCCCCTTCAAGCTCCCCCATATACCAGCTCTGGTTTTGCTCCTGTGGGTAGTCATAATTTCTTATTCATAATACGATTGAAAACTTAATATATGCAATTTAACAGATTTGTCAATTCTTTAAGGCAATCTTTCTTGTTTGAAGTTGAGAAAGCCCTTCATTTGGAAAACACATTAAAATGTTAACAAAAGCAAGATTTAAGCTTACATTCTTTATTCATATCACTTTAAATGTCAGCTGCCTTCTCTTCTGAGATCAAAACAAGAGGTTCTTATTTTTAAGACAGTGAAACTTCGTTGGAATACGATGATATATTCAACAGACAGCTCCTAAATGGTTCTTTGCTGGAAGTGGCAACTTTACATTGATGTGCTGTGATGTCAGGACAAAACAGGAAATATATTTGACTGACGATTTTCAGAACAAGTGAAAAAGGAAGAACGGAAAAAGAAAAATAGAAAGAGAGGAAGATAGAAAGAATAAAAAAGATGTTCTATAATGTACAGCATCCCAGAATAGAGTCTGGGTTGCTTAAAATGTAACATTGGAAGCTGCTCTGTGTCTTGAGTCTGTTGACTCAGTTAGTTGAGAGGTTGAGACTGTAGTTCAGGGAGAGGCTGGGAATCATATTGAGGCTCAGTCTCAGAGTATTTGCTTTGGATAGATACCTTATTCTGAGATAATCAGCTCTGACTGTAGGATTCTTTATATTCTGTTTTAATTTTCTTTGCCAGTCTCCACATCATGTCAAAGCCACTTTGTGTATGCCCGTTGGCTTATAGCCTAACAGGAAGGGTGCTGATACTAAACATCAATAATAATAGGCACCTAATAATAAGCATCAATGAGTTCTACTCAAGGCTAACTTGCCTGTGAGCTAGCAGAAGTGGGAATGCAGACCCAGGTGTCTGGAAACACTGGACCTCTAACTGCTGGTCTCTAAGGTGTGGATGATTGCCACAATTCATGGCCTGGGCTCATCAACATCAGAAACTGGCTGTGTTGTGGTTACCACCAATCCTTCCCGAGGTTAATGAACACTTCCCCAGAAAGATGCAGCATCTGCAATTATTAACAGTGGCAACAGAATATAAATATGCTAAGTTGTTGATGGTACCGCTAGACTCTTGCCCGAAACAAAGTCAGAAAGGAGAGGGAATGGCTAATTCTGCTGATTGCTGGAGGAAAGGCACGGACGAGCTATTATGCAGATTGTCTCAGTTTTTCCAGGTTCAGATTCAAAAATGAGCTTTTGGTTGAAACAGCAGAATCACTTCAAGATGGCATCCTGGCTTGGATTATAACTTCCCAGTTTCTCTCTCTTCCTGGGACAGACATTCCTGTCTCCTTTGTGGCTTCTGCGCTAGCCAGAGTTCATTTAAATAGGAAGTCTTGGGGCTGTAACCACTTTCAGTGTAGAAAAGAGTTGGCCCTGGAGCCAGAGGAGACAGACTCTGGGAGGAGAAGGACAGACTCTCTAGCGTGGGACCAGGGTCCTAAGGTTCCCTCTCCTTGCAGGGCTGCTTCCCCTCAGATTTCCTTGAGGTTAAACTTGATTCCTTTGGGAAAGAGCATGAAAAACTTTATAGTGTAGTGTGTAGACAAGTTGCTTCCATGAACATTTGTATTTAAGTATTACATGAAAAGTAGTCATAACTATCGCTCCCCCCCCCCTTTTACATTAGAAAGCTGAAGTTCAGAACCAAGTGAGATATTCGAGGTAACATCTCCAGTGAGTAGGCGAGCTGTAACCCAAAGCCATCCTGATCCCCGGATAGCACTTCTGCCTGAATGTAGCAACATTAGGACCAAACCTAGCATCTTAGTTTATTTTTTTATTTCTGTGTGTATTATTAAGTGTTTATAGTATAGGGTTTGGAGATGGGCCTTGGGATTTGAACACATGCAAGGCCCATAGCACGAATAATAAAAAACCCAGAGACAGATACTGGGATTCAACCTGAAGATCAGAAAAGCAAAGCAGTCAAGCCATTACAGAGCTCTTACCTCTATGACATCTTCAGACTGAAACAGAGCGAGTTCTTGTCTCTCATCCTGCCTCATATTCTTCCCTAGTGCTGGGATTAAAGGTGAGCACCACCACCACCCCAAACTGCAAGGCTGACTAGTGTGGCTGCAGGGATTAAAGGTGCATTATTTATTAAAATACAAATGAAATACCACTACAAAGGTCCTAGATTCAATCAGCAGCATAGCCAAAGACCTTCAATGTGTCTACTGAAGAAAAGGTTCAGATTTGCTCTTAGGGTCTCATGGACCATAGAGTGGCCTCAAAATCACGGGCCCTGATCTTCCTGTCTCCCCACCCTGCCGAGTCCTGGGATTACAGGTGTGTGCCACCTCTGCTGTACAAGCCATTACTTCTGAGCAGAAAGATGATGTTGGAAAGGTGTGAGAATTCAGACGCCCTTCTTTAGTCTAGAGAGTCTTCTTTAGTCTAGTACTCGACTCTGACTTACTTAGGGGAGTCTTGAAACGGCCTTTGGGACACCCTGTCTTCCTTCTGGTTAGAAGCTGGCTGTGAGTAGTCTGAGGGACACATTTTAGAATAAAGGGTGGGCTGAATGCCGGCATCGTTTTTGTGTGGGTGCTGCTGCTGTTTCCCACCTAGTTTGAGCCCCTCAGTTCTATGCCAGGCCTTCAGACGGACCACTGGGGAGAGTACATCACCCAATCCTACTGTCATAGAACTGATATGCCTCTCCAGTGAGAAATCACTCTACACACTTAAAGATTGATAAAGGAAAAAACAAAACCCAATAAGGTAAATGACTGGCTCTGGCTAATGCTCGAAGAGGAGCCGGCCACAAAAAGAAGAGTTTAACTAGCTTATATACACCCTAGGCTTAAGCCTTCCACATTTACTGTCATCTTAAATCTCTTCCCGCTCCGGGTTACACACGGAACAATTTGAACAGAGACAGGAGACTGTAAGTCTGGCCACTTGTGCAGACGGGAGATTTACAAAGATATTGCCAGAATTATTTAAGTACACCAGGGCTGCTATTTTCAAACAGCTGTTACCCAGGTTCATCTTGCTCACTGGGCAGAAGTTATGCTTTTTCTGATAAGAGCACAGGCGGCATAATGGTGGTTGTGACCCTGCTCCGTCCCCTTGAGCGGCCACCTAGAGGCCTGTTCTTTGATATGGGGTAGCCCTCATGGCCAGTGGAAAGTGAGGGTTGTCTCCTTTTGTTGTGGAAATGGAGCCTCACTGGAGGTCAATTTTGGTGGACAGACATTAGCAGAAACTTTCTCAGCAACCGCAAATGTCAAATATAGAACAAATTGTTCTTTCTCTCAGTTTCTACTCAGTACATTTCTGTCTTCCAGCCATATTGGAGGCAGCGTCCCTTAGAGAAATTCATGTTCTATAGCTCAGTATTTTCCAAGCAAGGTTATTAGTAAATCCTTCATAGCATCTGTCGTCCTGCCACACATTCCCCGTCGCTACCGCACCCCTATCACTGTGCAGCACCAGACCCGGCATCTTACAGTGAAGTTATTCCCCTCTCTCTTCTGTAGGTGCTGGAAGAGTTCGACTTTCTTATATCATATGAGTGATTGTCTGGGCTCACGCCCTTAATCTCTCTGTGGGTTCGAGGCCAGCCTGGTCTACAGAGCGAGTTCCAGGACAGCCAGGGCTACACAGAGAGACCCTGTCTCGAAAAACCAACACCAAAACTGAAAAGAATTGCTCAGGAAAAGCCAAGATGAGCCGAATGGGTAAAGCCTGCACATTCTGCACAGCAAGAATGTCTTGTTTGACTAACTGGTACCTACAGCTCGGGTGTAACTACCAAGGTGATAAAGAAAAAACCAGTCTGCTGAAAGACCTATTTAAATGAGGGGGAGAAAGAGAGAGAGAGAGAGAGAGAGAGAGAGAGAGAGAGAGAGAGAGAGAGCTCAGCAAAGAGTTGGTCCCCTGGAATATCCTAAGAGGTTGTGTTGAGGAGAAGATGTAATTTTTCGGCCAGGGTTTTTAACGTCTGCTGTCTTTTATATTAAAGAGTTGAATGAGAAGTGGGAAGTGTTCTCTTTTGTGCTGCGCAGTGAATTCACCATTATAAAACGCCTTACTCTAGAGGACTGTTCACATCATGTAAAAATAGCCTATGTTTTGAATGATTTTATACCTTCTGGTGGTCCAAGCAAAGGAAATTTTCTAGATCTTTCTCTTTTCTTTTTCTTCTTTTCTTCCCCCCCCCCCGACTAGGTTTTATTCTGTAGCCCAGGTTAGCCTTGAATTCACAGCAGTCCCCCTGCCTCAGTCTTCCAAATGCTGGGTTTGCAGATGTGAGCCTTCACAGTTGGCTGGCTCTCTTCCTTTTTGTCTCATACAGTGTGTTATTTATAAAAGCTCCTGCCACATTCTTGTACACTTCCGCTTTCACATCACTTATTTTATATCCCAGGTTCCTTTTCTACCTTTGCCCTTTTGAAAAACAAAGAGATTCCCGGTCTCTCTCATGCTGTGATCCCGAGCTTTTCTCTCCTGGTGTGTTTTCATTTGGTTGCGTCTTCCTTTCTGTGAACTCTGTTAGCTGAACTTTTCCTTGGTTGTAAAATGCCTGTCTGAACTTTAATCTTAGTTTATTCTTCAAATGAGTTGCCCATTGCTGGGCATATTTATTAGATGGACTTTCATCCATACGCAAGCCACTAAAGTAATAATTTAAATACTGCTTAAAAGATCAACTGCACCTTGAATAAAATTATGTAACATGTAAAGTATTTATCATTTTATGCTAATTTTATTTTAGGTTCTAAAACCAAGAAGGCCATGCCTCTCTGAAGCAGGCCGTGCTAGCCCTTTGGGGACTCGTCCCCCTACTGCTCCAAACAGATGTCTGAGTCTAGTCCCAGCTAACACACAAAGCCATCTGTTCGCGGAACTCTTCAGCTGCTCTGGAGAGAGCGGCAGAAAGCTGCACTGTGTGCCTTCTCACAGTTTACAAGCTCCAAAGTGCACAGAAAACACATGTACAAGCAGAAACTCATTTCCGTGGGGCTGGTCATTTAGAACTCATGAAGGTCTTCAGTGACCGACTTTCATGTTTGGTAAGAGATGGGGATCTGAGGAAGCAGAAAGTTAAAATATACATGTTATATATAATAGATTTAAATATATACTTAACATCTGTAAATGTTCTAGACATGTGAAAGTTTGTCCAGCCTAAGGCATCTAGTTGGTTTGGTTTTTTGCTCTGCCTCGGGAGAGGTGTCACCTTAATAGCAACGCTAATTATAATAGACAATAAACGATAATTTATGGGCGACCAAGGACCAAGTGGCTATGGGAGCTTTCATTAAAAAAACAAACAGCACAGTCACAACCTGTGGAAGCAGGCTATAATAATCATTAGATATTTATGTGCCCTCATCAGTGTGCAGTTTTTATTTAAAAGTCCCTCTTTGAACTTCTTATTATGGAAAAATTTTCAAGGTATGCAATGCACTAGCAATTCTGCAATGCAACTTCTACCACCCACAGCCCAGCTTCAATAATTCAGCTGTGTGCCCAACTAGTTGAATCTAGCTTTTTATTTTTCCCTGAATCGGAAAATTTTTTAGGCAAATGCCAAACCATCACAACACTTTCTGACGACTATTTTCAGTAAGCATCTCGACATGTTATACTTGAATGCTTGTGTTATTACAAAATAAACCTGGGGTACAAATAAGACGCCTAGGACGCTCTTCTGCACTCGTGGAGACGCAGTTACAGAGTTACGTGATCCCGGGTGTGACCCGAGCCGTCGGTCTCCTGCCTAGACCGAGTTAGATGCCTAGAGGCAGCTGTGGACCCCCGGCACGTAACCCAGGGCCACAGAGGCCACCCACCCAAGCATGCGCAATCCGGACCCCGGAGTTGCTAAGGCCCCCGAGGAAGATAAGAGATTCAGGATATGGCGAGAGCCAATCAGAGGACGCAATCGTACATCAACCAGCCAATCCAGGATCGAGACTAAATCAAGGCCCCAGCGTTCGGCGTGCCCCACCCGTATCCAATCAGAGGGCCGGCAACTTTGGGCGGACTTTTCAAAATAGCGAAAACAAAACAAATCGGGGACCTTTAAAAGATGTGATGCGTCAAGAAACGGTCTCCTTCCGCCTTCCAACCGGCTCGCTCATCTTGGCTCCCTTCCGAATCCATCCCGGCATGAGGCTGAAATCCAGGTTCCACTCTCCACCGCAGAACCTGGCTCGGCAAGGCTAAGAGGAACAGAGGTAGCTAAGAGAAACCGGGCACGGAGACTGGGAGCAGGGACTCTTTTCCAGCTCCATTGAGGAAGCGAGAGGATCCCTCCGCGCGGAGTCACGCGCCCCGCCCCTTGGGGGCGTCTCAGACTGAAAACAAAAACAAGGGGTTTGCTCAGTTCGGGAGGCTGCGGCGGAGCCGGGAGGACGCGGCGGTGCGGGGCGGGCGCTGCGCCCCGCTGAGGAGCAGGATGCGGCCGGGGCTGTGAGGCCGGGCGGCGGCCGGGGAGGTCGGATGCGGATCCCGGGGCACCGCTGAAGCGGCTGGTCCCCGACCTCGGATACGGGTCCGGACGCCCCCTCCGCGCCGGTTCGCGACGCCGGGGCCGGCACGGTGAGTGGGCCTCCCGGGCGGCTCTGGATTTCGTGATTACGGATCGGGATCGCGGCAGTGGAGTCCCTGAGAGCTTCAGGGTCCCGCTTCGGGGTCTCCAGCTGCAGCTCAGGGACTGACAAGGGCTAAGGGAATGTTTTGAGGGATGGGTGACCACACGGGGGTTGACAGCCCCGGGGCTCCGCACCGTTGCTGAACCGAGGTATTGTGTTCATTCCTTGGCGCAGGCCGACTGGACTTCTGTCCGCCACCACAGCTAGGCGGGCAGCCGTGTCTTTAACGGTGGGCTCGTCTTAGCTGCAGAAGCCGAGGGGGACAGCTTGGAGGTGGGTTCCGCGAGGGGGTGTCCCTGGGGCGGGGCTCACGGGGTGGGGCGGGGCTCACGGGGTGGGGCGGGGCTCACGGGGTGGGGCGGGGCTCCGGAGCCGCCTCCTTCCAGTTCTTTGTTCAGTCTCGAGACTCCCCCCCCCCCTTCCCTTCTCGCCTATTGTGCAACGCTCCGCCCCAGAACCCGCTTCGGTGGCTTCAGTTCTCCGGTCCCCCGCATTCCTCTAGGCAGAAGTCGCTCTTGTACTGGTCAGGTGATGCGGACAGTTGGGGGACATTACGCCCCTTGGACAGTTTTTCTATTTCCCAACACTGCCGGCCGGAGGGCTAATCTGACCCAGCCCTGGCCAGCGGAGGTGACCGAGATCCTTGTCCCATGCCACGCCTCCTTGGCTTTAGGGGAGGATTCTCCTGGGGCTGAGAGACGTGACCGATCCCCTCACCCGGATCTGGCTTGCTTGAGCTGGGGCGTCCCTAGCTGGAGGGCTCGTGGCCAACTCTTTCTTCTCTGCTCGCTCACTCCCTTCCTACGCGCATTGCATTCTTAACCGGCCACGGTGTGTTTGCTGCAGATGAAGGATTTGGGGGCCGAGCACTTGGCAGGTGGCGAAGGGGTTCAGCTTCTCGGATTGTTGAACTTCTATCTGGAACAAGAACAAAGATTTCAACCTCGAGAAAAAGGGTTGAGCTTGCTGGAGTCCACCCCAGAGGTAAGTTTGAGAATCGGTAGGACTTGTAGAAGGCAACTTTTTGTTTTCTCCGGTTATGTCAATAGTGAACGCTACAAACTTAAATCCAAAAATGGCCTTCCTGTACCAAGAATAACCTTAAACTGCACAAGGTTATGCTTTTGCTCTAAGTGGAAGTTATACCCAGTGTAGTGTAGAGGCGTTTCTTCAAATGGCGGGGGCTTCCTACGGAATACTTACGATAGGATCTTTAGTTATTATAGAAAACAAAAACCATCAAAGAACTCTCTCTATTCCAAGGGAATTGAGTTCTGCTGGAACTGTCTGGAATGGGGCAACAAACATTCCACCTTATATTGAGTTGCTAAAGCTCTTCTGTATTGGGTAATTTTTAAAAGCGGTGATTTATGTCTTATATCTGAAAGTACATAGATAGCTTTAGGTAACTACTCATAAAATGTTGAAAACTACAGGGGGAAGTATCGTTTCTGGACCTGTGTATTCAATCCTGAGAAAATAAACTTTGATTCTTGTTTTTTTTTAATTTCAGAATGATAACACTTTATGTTCAAGATTGAGAAATGCCAAAGTCGAAGATTTAAGAAGTTTAACTAACTTTTTTGGATCTTGCACTGAAACGTTTGTTCTGGCTGTCAATATTTTGGATAGATTCTTGGCTCTTATGAAGGTATTTAATCGTTTTTATAAACTCTACATTTTTTTCTTTGATATCTTTACTTTCAATTTTGTTTTTGTGAGACACGGTTTGTCTTGTGTAGCTCTGGCTATTCTGAAACTAGCTCTGTAGGCCATGCCCTGACCTCTGTCTCAGAGACCTACCTGCCTCCCCGTCTGCCTTCCCTCCCTCTTCCCCTCCCAAGTGCTGTGACTAAAGGTGTGTTCTACCACATACCACAAATTTACATTTTTCAGTATCCGGTGCCCAACACAGTGTTCTAATGCACAGGGCTCAGTAATATTTGTCAGATGGATGTAATAAAGCATCCTATCCATAAACTTTATCAGAATTGGGATGGTTCATGCCGGAGAGACTGCAAAATTGTGTTTTTGTGTCTTAAGTAAGGTTTTGTTGTACGTCTTAAACGTGTTCTCTTGAAAGACATTATGAAAGGAAGACCATCATGTTTTAAGTACTTAGCTTACAAGGGTTAGGGAAGGTAGAAAGGTGAGAATCGATTAAAATTCACCTTGTTAAAACAGTGCCATAATAATGTTAACAGGCTTATAAAACTGTTCAAACTGGCATAAGAGAAGCTAGACTTTTTATAAAAAGGAAAAAAATGTAAAATCCTGTTTTAGGGGAGAGGTTTTAATAGTTTCATTTTTCATCATGTTTTTCTTAGAGCCTACATGTTTTTTAACACTGAAGCATGACAAGCAGAATGTGACAGTATGTCTGACTTGACCTGCTGCCTTCCCTGTAAGGCCTTTCAAAGTAGGGAGCCACGGTCTCTATTGATAGTCAGGAGCAACTGTTAAAAACCGTGGAAACTCTCTGGCCCATAGGATTGCTGTCAGCTGCTGGGTCACCTTTCAGGGCATCCATCTGTCCATGGCAGCTCTACATATGCCCTCCACACGGCACAGTCAATGGGGTGCGATCCTGGGCAAGATTACATTATGTAGTGGTTGAGTTTTGTATAAAGAGAGCAGGTGCAGAATTGTCTTTCTTCATCCAAAGCAATAGAATGCTGTGTGGTATGTGGATGGATGTTTGTGTGTTCAAAGGTTTATTTGAGGGAAGATGTGCTATTCTGTTCTATTAAGTCTGAAATACAAAGCACAACTCAGTGTTAGGAAGCAAGTTTTTGAGCCAGCTTTGGGATTATTTTTACATGCATTTAAATTTAATAATTGCTCATATAGCCACTTCTTTCTTTTTAAAGAGAGGTGACGATGGTCTAAAATGTGAAAATAATTGTCGGTAGAGAAAGGCAAGTGCATGTAAGAGAGGCAGCCTGATGTTTGCTCAGGTGTCTATGTGGCTACATCCAAGTGGTGATCGTCGGGCTTCCCTTTGTTCTGTGTTTCAGGTGAAACCGAAGCACTTGTCTTGCATTGGAGTCTGTTGTTTTTTGCTGGCAGCTAGAATAGTGGAAGAGGAATGCAACGTCCCGCCCACTCACGACGTGATCCGGATCAGTCAGTGTAAATGCACAGCTTCTGACCTTGAACGGATGGAGAGAATCATCTCAGAGAAATTGCACTATGAGTTGGAAGCTACTACTGCCTTAAACTTTTTGCACTTATACCACGCAATCCTATTTTGTCACACTTCAGAAAGGTGAGTGGGGCTCCGTGGTCTGCCCCTGTGCCTCTCAGCTTTCAGTAGGAAATTAGATTGCCCAGAAATCGACGTTCTGAATCCCTCTGAACCTGTAGCTTGGATTTGAGTCCTTCAAACTCCTGTAACTTCTCTGAGGTTTAATAATTCTTTCTCCTCTGCTTTGTACAGGAAGGAACTACTGAGCCTCGATAAACTAGAAGCTCAGCTGAAAGCTTGCCACTGCCGGCTTGTCTTTTCAAAAGCAAAAGTGAGGCTGGTTTCTGCTTATGTACATTTCAGTTTCTATTTCGAGTTTTTCCCTAATGTGTGTGTCCATTTTTATTTATTTTATTTTATTTTATTTTGTAGCCATCTGTATTAGCTCTGTGCCTTCTCAATTTGGAAATAGAAACAATAAAATCAGTTGAATTGCTGGAAATTCTCCTGCTTGTTAGAAAACATTTGAAGGTAAGTATCTTTAGGCCTGGTTTTCCTGGTATCATAAATAATTTATTTAATACCTTGTGAAATTCTCAGCATGTGTTCATTTTTCTTGTGTGTCAACTGTTCTCATTCTCAAAGTACCACTCTGACCCAGACAGTATTAAGCCAGAAGAAGGTTAGCTCAGCTTCTTTCTGAACACAGGTGCTCCTTTGGGGATTCATACCCTATGGCAGGATAGCTGTGCACACCCCCAGTGCTTGCCCTCAGCCGTATTCTGTGAAGTACACTGAATATGCTAATATATCTGTATTATCTGTATGTGTGGGGCTGAGTCACCTCAGTAGCACTATCAAAATTACCACCAATTTTTTAAAGCCCTGTAACTTTTTACAGTCGTGATGAAAAGCAAAACAAAAGCACAATGCTTTTTCTTACTTTAACTAATAGTCTGGTTAAAGAAATGCAGATTTTAACATGAAATAATGTTTGTTGTTATTATGACTAAGTATTAGATAATAGTGAGTCTAAGAAGTACTTTGGGGTTATTAGAAAGAAATGGGCAGTCCAGGAGAGGTGCTGTGACTAGGAGCGTGATGGAAAGTCTGTCATCTGCAAGGATGAAGGTTTGGATAGGAAAGGCTTAGGCTAGGCAAGCTGGGGACATCATTTTAAGGTGGACTGGCTGGGCTGCAGTCACAAACGGATAAGTACCTCCAACTCAAAGGCAGTTCTTTAGAAGCCAAGTATTTAGATGAGTCAAGGAATTGTGGATGATTCCTTGAATCTAATGTACTAAAGTTTGATCATCTGAGTTCAGTACCCATAATCTACAGTGAGAACTGCCTCCACAGAGTTGTGCACACACACACACACACACACACACACACACACACACACACGCCTCCACAGAGTTGTGCGCGCACACACACACACACACCAGCAAAACTTTTTTTTTTTTTTTTTTTAATAAAAAGATGACCAAGTGTTCTGATGAAAATCGAAGGAGATGACTGAGGAGGTACCGTGGAGTACTTTCACTAGGGACTGGTGCTTGCCACATTGTAAAGACCTAAGGATGTAGCCTGACTCAGTGGAAATAGAGGCCAAAATGATTTGAAAGAATTTATTTTTAAGTCAGATGTAATGTCATATTTCGAGGTCCCAGCACCTCAAAGCCTGAGGCAGGAGGATCGTGAGCTGGAAGTCAGTTTAGGCTACATAGTGAATGGGCTTCTTGAACTAAGTGAGCCATCAAACGGAACAAAGCCCTTCTGCTTGTAGAAGTACACACAATGTGAACGTTTTGTTGGGAGATGTTAGCTTTTGTCTGCCGCAGCTCTGTTTCTCCCTAACTCCAGCATGATGGTGATCCATGAAAGCATCTTCATGTTTGGTGAGATCAGCCAAGTGGGCATTCTCCAGGTGGGGAGAAGCTGCCCTTTCTGGGAATTTCCTCTTGGATAGTGCTGACTTTAGTTTGTGTCTGATGCCATTATATAGATGTATATTATAAGGAATCCAAACTGATTTGTTCAAGAAATATTTGTTACAGAAAAGAAATTTTTGTAACAAAGATGTTAAATTTCTTTGGCATTACTAAATAATGTACTTGGTGCTTTTTTTTTTAAACAGGCTTGGTTTTAGGTCAGTGTTTTCTTAGAACAGGCAAAAGTTTTCTTAGTACCGTGGTCATATTCTCATCAACTAAATCAGAATACGTAGCACCTGTGATTTCAAGGGGCAAAGTCCGTGAACATTATTATAACAGCTGCACTCATCTTTATGCCTAGATTGGCGACGCAGAATTCTTTTATTGGAGGGAATTGGTTTCTAAATGCCTAGCAGAGTATTCTTCTCCTGCGTGCTGCAAACCTGACCTGAAGAAGCTGGTTTGGATTGTTTCAAGGCGCACAGCGCAAAACCTGCACAACAGTTACTATAGCGTTCCCGAGCTGCCAACCATCCCAGAGGGGGGCTGTTTCGACGGAAGCGAAAGGTGAGCCGGCCTCTCCCACAGACTAAATAGAATGATAGCTTTTGTGCATAAAAAAATAACTATAAGGGCCAATAAGATGTCTCAGAAGGTAAGGTCACTTGCTGACAAGCTGGGGTTTGAGTCCCAGAGTGGAAGGAGAACCAACTACTACAAGTTATTTTTCTCACCTCCACACATGCTGTGGTATACACACACACACACACACACACACACACACACACACCACTCTTCTTCCTTCCCTCTCCCCTCCCTCCCCCCTCTAAAATAAATAAATGTAATTAAAAAATTAAAAGAAGAAAGACCTGGGAGTGGAGAGGTTGGAAGGTTTTCGCCTCATGCAGGAAGCATCGATTTTGATCCCTTGCACTGTGTAAACCAGGCGAGGTGGCATTGCCTGTTGTCCCAGCACTGGGAGTTGGTGGGAAGGCCAGGCCATTCCTGACTGGATGGAGTTGAAGACCCTGTTACATGATACATTGTCTGAAAAAGAGTAAACAGAATCCCCTGTGGAGAGTTGTAAGAGAAAATCCCTCTTCACATGTCGGGGTTTTTCCAAGGCAGGAAATTAACCAGTGGTTTCTTAAAATAAACAGCTTATCACCCCCCACCTCAAAAAAAAAAAAAAAGCGCTTTTTGTCCTCTCCTTACTCTTTGAGACACAGCTCCATTGTTAAAGCATAAGGCACAGAAGGTCCCAGGCCCCTCCCTGTTGGTGTGTCAGAGGTGCCGTGGGGGGGGGGGGTGTCTGGGACCTTCAGCACTGATGCGCTCAAGTTTTACCAAATGCTACCTCTTAGTTTTGTTTGTAATTTGAATTTTACTAAATTTGATACTTTCTGCTGTCGGATAAGGACCAGAAACTCTAGTTTCATGGTGAATGTTCTTGCTTTGGCATTTGAGGGAACCAGTGGTGGAGTACCCAATAGAGGGAAGACCTTTAAACAGACAGTTTCACCGCTGGACTGATGACACTTAGAATTCTGTAATTACTTCTGCTAACGCTTAATGGTACAGGCAGAATAGATGGCAAATAGTAATGAGGTAGCTCTCTTAAGAAAACTATTTTTGCCAGCTGGTGGTGGCGAGGCCTTTGATTCCAGCACTTGGGAGGCAGAGGCAGGCGGATTACTATGAGATCCAGGCCAGCCTGGTCTACAGTGCGTAAGGGCTACACGCAGAGAAACCCTGTCTAGAAAAATCAAAAAACCCAAATCAAACCCAAACAAAACCTATTAACTAAATATGGTAGTGCAGGCCTTTAACCCCAGCCCTCAAGAGACAAGGGCAGGAGGATCTCTGAGTTCAAGACCAGCCTGGTCTAAAGTTCCAGTACAGCCAGGGCTATATAGATAGACACTGCCTATAAACAAATAAATGAAAACTAATGAAAAAAAAGGTCTTCTAGAGAATAGACTTGACTTTAAGCTCAACTCAGCTGTGTAAATAGTGGTGAGCTTTTGAATGTGGTGTGTAGACTGCACCAGGCTTTTTATTTTGCCTGCAGACATCTGTGTTTTGAGCAATGACACCCTCTTTTGTCTCTTTCCTTTCAGTGAGGACTCTTGTGAAGACATGAGCTGTGGAGAGGAGAGTCTCAGCAGTTCCCCTCCCGGGGATCAAGAGTGCACCTTCTTTTTTGACTTCAAAGTGGCTCAGACACTGTTCTTTCCGTCTTAGAATTCACATGATCTGTGTCAGGATTTCAAGGATGTGCACCTGTTTCAAAGCAATAAATGGGGAGTGGGTGGTTCTAGAGTGCAGCCCCCATCTAGACAGGAATTACACAGACTGAAATACCTACCTTCTATTTATTAGTCAGGTCAAATCTGGCCTGTTTTCATATTTAATCCTAAGCCATCAAATGGGTTAGTGCCTCTTACCAGTACTTTATACGTTGGCACTTTATTTTCTTGTTGACTTTATCTGTGGAGAGGAAGGAAGGTGCTGATACCTTTGTTACTTTTCAAGATTTTTAAAGATGAGTAGTGTAGCTCATCGTAATCTGTAGCGCCTTCAGGTGTCTATTTAACAGATCGGGAGTGTGCAAGTGCTTCCTTAGCAGGGCAGTGGACAAGCCTTCGTGGTTTGTCTCGATTCCTTCTCCCCTGTTCTCAGAACAGACTATACAGGACTCTGAGTGTCAAACACCAATAGCGTACTGTCTGATATAGATCCTATACATTGCGAGTTATATTGACATGTCTGTGAATTTTAATTTCTAAATGTCTTGAGATTTCTAAAGCAGAATTGTCATCAGGTTAGGGTTGTTAGTTGCATTCTTAATACCTAAGTATTGTCAGACTGTAGTATTATTTTATTGTTATCTAAAAGGTCCAAATCTGCTAGTTTTGCATGCATCTGTATGAAAGCAGAACAGGAGATGGAGCAGGTATGAGCAGAACAGGGAATGGAGTTGATATGCGCTGATTTAGTTCATCTCACTTTCTTGTATTGAAAATTCTGCATGATTACTTTCTAATTGTTTTGTATTTCACATTTCATACTGTATTATATATGGGTGCCAAGGTTTGACTATGAAGTGAAAGAACTCCAGTGTTTGTAGTATTAGTTCAAAGCAATTCTGTGTGGTGATAACAGCCATAAGGATGAGGAAGTGTGCACTCTGTACACAGAAGATTTTGTACAGAGAATTTTTAACTTTATAAACCTATGTGAAAATGTAAATCTTTAAAAATGTACATAAAATACTGTATTTTTTTACCCTGTGTGTGTGGTAATCTGGTCAGTGCATGTAAATATAATTTATTGTGTATTCTATATTCCCAGACATTGATGACTTACATTTTATTAGTAAGTCAACACCCACTGAGGTGTTTTCCAAAGTAGATTTTTTTTTGAAGTCAAAGTATATTGTAATTCAAAATAAAAATATTAATGGATTCTCCTTACATGTAGTTTTTAATTGATTTTTGGATGATTTCATCAAAAAGGCTTGAAGTGAAGCAGGGGCTCCCACATTGGCTTCTTAGCTGTTGAAAGCCCTCCGGGTGTGGTTCCTCATCAGTTTGGCCCTGAGTTTTGGAAATACCAAAAGGGAATCTGTCGCTTGGAAGTTGGCCTGCCTCTGGGGTGGATTCATCAGCGATGGCACACTGGTCTAAATGTTTGCTTCTTCGCTGTGAAAGGCAGTGCTATGGTATCAAGTGGGCCAGACTGGTACACTGTACAAATCTGGAACATTGCTGGGTCAATAAACATGGTGTATTTGGTGCTGGAGTCCCACTAATTTCTAAGCATCTTACTTTTTGTATCTCTCAACTTATTATTATTTTTTTTTTGGTAGGGTCTCTCTATTTAGCCCTGGCTGTCCTGGAACTCATTATGTGGACTGGGTTGGCCTTGAACTCACAGAGATCTGCCTGCTTCTGCCTCCCAAGTGCTGTAATTTCATGCATGTAAAGGCATGCAGCTCCATTCCTGGTCTCTCAAATTTAAAAAAAAAAATTTTGTGTAGTTTTCCCATCCTAACTGGATTTTGTAGACTTGTTTACTAGTTGGGTAGCAAGCCATACAAACTGAGTATAATTTTTTATGTACTGTCTCTGCCCTGGAGGTAAGGGGCATGACTTCTGTCTTATGGTTTCTGTTGCTGTGAAGAGACACCATCACCACAACAACTCTTAGAAAGGAAACATTTATCTGGGGCTGGCTTACAGGTTCAAAGGCTTAGTCCAATATTCATGGTGGCATGCAGGCAGACATGGTGCTGGAGAAGAAGCCAAGAGTTCAACATCTGGATTGGCAAGCAGCAGGAAGGGAGTGACACTGGCCTGACTTTAGCGTATGAAACCTCAAAACTCAACCTCGGTGACACACGTCCTCCAACTAAGTCACATCTACTCAAGGCCATACTCTCTGGTGACCAAGCTAATCTGTGAGCCTATGGGGGCCATTCTTACTCAAACCACCACAGCTTCCCACCTTCCCAGTGAAGAACCTGCTCTAGGGTGACCCTTATTGGACAGCTTTGACAAACCACAGTATATTCTGGTTCTGATTTTGATGATTGTAATGTAAAGGTCATTTGTGGCCTTTCCAAGCTTGTAAACCTTCTGTCCCTCCGGTTGTCTCCCTTTCTTTACTAGGGCTTGTCACTGGGTGAAACTGCCCGTGGTTCCATCTCTTCTACTTCTAGTTTTTGATATATTTAGCCTGGACCTCTTTCTTGAGCTCCCGAGTTGTTATTCACCCTGTGTTATTCACCCTGGCCATTCTACCGGGAAGTGTCTCATTATTCCTAAACCTGTTCTTGTATGTCTATCTCACTGAATCAGAATTTACCCATTCAAGGCAGAAACTTGGCTGATATCTTTGTCTCCTGATTGTGTTCTGGAAGAGTCACTAGCTTCATTTGGAGGATGTCATTTATACCCTATATCTCCATGCCGGCTCTCCTCTTTCTGCTACTAGTTTGGTTCAGATGGCCCCTCTACCCCTTCTATCAGTATGGTTACTATGCTATCCTCAATATCTTTTATTCCAGTTTTGGTTGGTTTTGGTCCATACTTGCTATCATCCTTTTAAGACATGCAGATAAGACTGTCTTGTTCTTGTTCAAAAGGTCGCTCTCATTAAAGGGGAAACCTATGTCATGATATATAGGTCTCATGTTCTTAACCTGTTGCTGGCCTTTCTTTTCTTTGTCATTTCCTGAAGCGAAAACATGTTAAAGGTGGCAAACTGTCAGCTATGTGGAAGATGGGATGGAGCTCTGCGTGTGTGTGTGTGTGTGTGTGTGTGTGTGTGACTACTTGGGGACTCGCTAGCTTGGTGTGTCATCCAATCAGGTACCTTTTTCAAAGCAGTGATGAGTAAGATTGAGACTCCAGCATCATCTGCACATGGTCAGAGTGTTGGGGGAGAGGTTACCGTTTTGACCTCATTGTTGATCCACCACTTTGAGCTGACAAAAGATTTGATTGTTTTGGTTTTGATGCTGTGGTTTATGGGGTAAGTTGGGTGTGCTTTTCTGTTGTCCCTGGTGAGGTGTTGTGCCAGGATCTCCACTCATCTGACCCTATTTCCACCTCCTGTTCCAGGATGTGATAGTATATGAATACTGTGTTTCAATAAACCCTCCAGAGTTAACATTCAAGTTAATTACAGACATGTTGCATGCACACTTCTCACGGCAACTTAAGCCACTTTCTTAGTCTAGGGCCTTTTTTCCTTCAACTCACATCATTTAAACACTAGATTGCAGCATGGTGCTTCCTCCTGCATCTCATCACGCCCCCCCCCCAACACAAAAGTTATTGCTTGATACAGGCAGTCCACTTCAGTTTTTATATAGATTAAGACATTCACTTTGTCCTTTTTTAAAATTTTATATTTAAATGCTGAGATTGAATCCAAGATCTTTTACATGTTAGCCAAGCCCTTTGTCCTGGAACCTCCGTTTGTCTCTGGTATGCAGTACCAGTATCCAACAACTTACGTCTGTGCTTAGTCAGTTCTGACTGGTAGAGAGTCTGCCAGAGTGGCAGCCAGGGAGTCTAGCCTCCCCTAGCATACAAGATGTCCTGTCAGTGAATGTCTGTTTCCCTTGAAATTTGGCTACTCTGGTGGTTGGCTTGCCTGCCTACTTTAAAGTGCAGTGGAAGAAATCTAAGCGTAGACTATAAGAAAACTGGTAGCTAGACCTGCTGCTCTCTAGTCCTCTGCTTTGCCACAAAGGAGCTTGCCCTGAGCCGGAAAGATGAGACCAGGTGGAAAGAGGGTTTGGAGAATGAGATCATCTTGAAGTCCTGTGCTCCCAGCTTAGTAGCCTGCATCCTCACCTGAAGATCTCAGAGGAAGCCCCACAATTGGTCCCAATCCACCCACAGACTCAGGAGAAATAAACCATCATTTTAATCTGCTAGACTTTGGGATGGTTGTTATACAGAAATAAATAACTGAGACAAAATATTCATGGCCAAGTGATGAATATATGAATGTAATTCTTTTCATTCTTGAAATGGATTTATGTCATCGGTGTTTTACATAATACAGAATGAACTGTGAAGCATACACACCGATTGACTCCTTCCCTTGACAAAACCCTTAACAGAGTCTCAGTTTCTAAGCATCCAGCTCAAGTTCCTTATGTGGCTTAGCGCACCCACCTCGCCCACCCTCAACCTCACTCCTGGTGGGCGATCAGAGAGGTGAGCTCTTTGGCCTATAACACTTTGGTGCCTTCCCTACGCCATGCTTTGGCATCCTTCAGTAGCTTCACACACACACACACAAACACACACACTCGCACGCACGTGCGTACACACACACACACACACACCTTGTCACCACCCTCTGATAACTCCCACTCAATCTCTTGAAGAGTCCCTGTTTTCGTTCTCCTTCTTCCTTCCCTCACTGGATGGCTGTGGGGCCGTTCCTTGTGTGCCAAGACCAAATGAAGTGCTTGCTCTGTAACACCAAACTCAACCTACTATTCCCATCCTTAGGGAATCCAGAGGTAAAATGGATCATCCTGCAACAAATTCTGTCGTTTGAAAAGCCTGTGATGATGCTTCCTTTCCAGAAGTTCCTCCAGAACTTCCTGACTTTCTGCTCCTTATCAGTACTGTGTGTTGTTTTTATAAAATTTAACATTTTTCTTCTCTTAACAGTTTTCTGCCCCCTTGCCTGCTTTCCTCACTGTCTGTTCCCTGGAGGAAGAAACTGTTGGCATCTTCTTTTTGCCAAATGTCCAACACTAGGTACGATATCTGACTCACACTCTCTGGTAACAAGCGACTCTACTGACCACTAACGGTGTGCCTCACATGACTTATTTGTTCCTCGTTCCAATGCTACTTGTCAACTCTTGGTTTAATACTTGGCATGTTAGAGAAGTCAGGTACAATGGACATAGATGTAGTAGGTAGCAGGACTGTAATCCAAACCCATCTACCTGCCACACCCTGTGCTTGGCAGCTACCCTGAAGCAGATACTGTACTGACTCAGTAGCAGAAATCCCCATGAAGAACAGTCTATTAGAAAGACCAGCAAAATCAAAATGGCACTATTCTCCCATTCTGTTTTTAAGTGCTTTCACCCACTTAAAGGAGGAGTGGTTAGAATTTAGAGTGAGGTGCCGTTACTCAGGAACAAGGTAAGAACAGAAATGGAGTGGTCCGAGGCACTCTGGTGCCGAAGCAGATAGGGCTCCAAAGCAGGGCATGTGCCTGTCGGTGCTGGGGTTGAATGCTGTGCTCTGCCCCTGCCAAGCGTTTGCTCTACCACTGAGCTCAAGCCCAGCCCCAAAGCTAGGGATTTGAATTTGATACCTAGGCCTGAGAACCTTTCCAGACACAGACCCCTCCAGTTCTTATACTGTTCCAGGGTCTAGAGCCTCCTGGTTAACTAGAGTGGAACTCTGTAAGGTGACTGTCTCGTTAAGGGCTTGCTTGCTCTTTACTGTATTGCTTTTATCCAACATAGCAATTACCTCTGGAGCATGTCCAGTAATTATTTCACAGGTCTACGGTTTATTCTTTTGCCTAAATTTAGGATTCTTCTTTTTGAGAAGGGAAAATATATTCTGTTTCCCTTTTCTCTTTCAACATGCTTAGCATAATTCTGGGGAAAAATATTTTCCTGTGTTGATAATTGTGCCTAGTCATGTCTTTGCCTTTCTTGGTTACAACAGTTCCTAGTTTGCAAAGGTAGACTCTTATGTGTGTAAGGACAAATTCAAATTCACATGGGAGGTCCTAGCCCACTGCTCTAGAGCGCTGGATACTGCCCCACACTATCTCAGAGGTGAGATGAAGACCAACAGGTGCTAGACTCTAGCAGCCAGAGGGAAGGGTGATTAAGCATTGTGTTAGGTAAAGTGTTGGTGCTTCAGTTTCTTCTATGTGTAACAAAGCTAATAATAGTGGCTACTATCAAGGGGGTAGGGAAAGAGGCACAGCACAACACCTGAGGAGTTCCCCAACCTGTTAGGGACTTTGGCTTAAACCAAACTGAGATTGGTGACATAAATACAAAAAATAATTTCACAGGTTGGTTGTATGAAGCCAAGATGGAGTTTAGTAAAGGTATTTTACTATAGACTTTAGCATGAGAAAGCATGAGAAAGAAGAAAAATAAGACATACCCCAGAGCATGGCGTGGGCTTCTCAGAGAAGAACTTACAGTGTGTTGAATGACATTTTAAACGTAAATATTAAGCATAGGTGTTGGGAGTTGGTGGGGCCTTTTAAGAACAAGAGATGGCTCGTTGGTTAAGAACTTTTGCTGCTCTTGCGGAGGACTTAGGTTCAGTTCCCAGAAACACATGGTGGCTCACAGTCATCCAAAACTCTAGTTCCAGGGAATGCAATGCTCTTTTCTGATTTCTGTGGGCATTGCACACATGTGGCACACATACATTCAGGTAAAAGAATATGGGAAAAGAAAGAGCAGGAGATTCTAGAGAAAGTGCGAGACGTCCTTGTTTAGGTGCGGGTTTCTCAAGGGAAAGTTTCAGTTCACTTTCTTTATAAGATAGTCACATGTAGGATTTGGGTGGCTTTTGAAGCTATTGTCTTCCATCTTGGAGAATCTAAATGAGAGGAGATCGAAGGGTGGTTTGTAAGGGCATAATTTACCATGGATAAGATCACAGGGATGCAAGAGTATAAGATGCCTTTAAATAAAGTTAGTAGTCTTGGGATTTAAAGTTCCCAGAAAATGTAAGGGGTGGAGTGGAGAGAGGGAAATTGATTCTACCTAATGTCATACATGATCTTGATAATATATCTACTTTGTAAAAGTGTAAACATTTAGAAAAAATAGATAATGCCTAGCATAAACAGAGACTGTTTATTCGTTTCCTGGCCTCCCAGACCCAAAATAAACACACAGAAACTATATTAACTACTACACTGCTTGGCCTATTAGTTTATGCAAATTTTTAGCCAACTCTTACATACTAAATTAACCCATTTCTATTAATTTGTGTATCGCCACATGACTGTGGCTTACCAGGCAAAGTTCTAGCATCTGTCCCCTCCCGCGGCTACATGGCATCTCTCTGACTCCCCCTACTCTCTCTGCATATGTCTGGATTTTCCACCTGGCTTTATTCTGTTAAGCCATTGGCGAAAAACAGCTTCTTTATTAACCAATGGTGATAAAACATATTAAAAGCGTACAGAGGGGAGTCCCACATTAGCCTAGTGCCGAAAATGCCACTTCTTTGAGATACTGCTGTCAGCTGGAGTGCTTATCTTCACTTTCATTGGTGTGTGTGTGTGTGTGTGCATACGCATGAGTGTAGCGTGTGTATAGTGTGTTAACAGTGTGTGTAATATGTGTATAGTGTGTGTAATGTGTATGTATGTAGTGTGTGTAGTGTGTATAGTGTGTATGTAGTGTGTGTGCAGTGTGTATAGTGTGTGTGTAGTGTATGTGTGTAGTGTGTATATAGTGTGTGTAGTGTGTATATAGTGTGTGTGTAGTGTGTATATGTGTGTAGTGTGTATATGTGTGTACATGCCTATGGAGATTAGATGACCGCACTCGGAAGTCTGTTCTCTCCTTCCACCATATAGGTTCTGGGGATTGTCCTCAGGTGGTCTGGCTTGCACAACAATCACATTTATCCTCGGTCAGTTCTCCCTTTAGTCCGTGTGAGCGGATGAACATTGGAATCCTCTGTCTGTACTTCAGTGAGCCCCCACTCTGCATGTTCCATGTTCTAATTTTACTGTTCATGTCTAACAGGTCAGTACTCACCATGCAGCTTTACTTTTAATGACTGCAGCTCGCATGTTTCCTCACACAGTAATACTGTTGTGAGCCTGATTTGACTGATTCGTCCCTCATGGATGCCTGTGTCATTTCTCCTTGTTCAGGCTTTCATACAACAGTAGGAAGTATTCTTGCAAATCTGTTTCTGCTTGCTCGTGCAATCCACATCTTTTGGATACAGTTTGAGAAGTGAAAACCTTGGGCCTATGAGAACACACATTTAAGATGAGTGTGCTTTTGGCTCGCTTTCTGGAAGAAATGCAGACCTACATCCCTATCGATAATGCAAGTCAGTGAGTTTCCTTACTTTCATGCCAGAAGGTTTTTGATGGGGATGGAGAGGAGGACTCCAGAAAGCAAATGAGCTCATTAGATTCCTACAGGGCCCCGAGGAAGATGTCACTGAAAGGGCTGAGAGAGAAGCAGCTCAGGTCCCCAGAGGCTAGGCTCAAAAAGCAGTCTGTGCCTGCTTCCCATTTAGTCCGAGGTTCCAGCTTGCCCAGTGTTGGGCAACACCCATTCCAAGTCACCAGAACACCCAGACTCCTTTGTGGGATGTAGCAGGCAAGCAGCTGGAGCCTGCAGCTGCCCCTGGGCCTGGGCAGGCCAGAGTCTTTCGGTTTAACAGTAGAGAAAGGCCTACCTGCAGCTATGCCTGCCCAGACTGAGCGCTTGTCTTGTCTTGAACATTAGAGGAGCAGGGCCGACTACAGGAATGGAGATCAAAGGCTGCCCAAGCTGCTAGCTGTCAGAAGTGGAGCTGTGCCTGAACCTGGGGGCCTGGCTCCAGCTGCAGATACTCATCTTGGTTGCTCGAGGGAAACAGTTCATGGCATTTATGGGTGAGGCATAAAGAAAAGGGAAGGAGGAGAGGATGACGGGGCATTTTACCTGCCCTTCCATGTATCCTTGTTATACCAGCTGCCACAGCTCCACCCTTTTTCTTTTGCTTTTTAAAATTTTTTTTTAACTGAAAAGATTTGCATGTAGAATGTTCATAGGGAAATTCTTAAAGCACTGTCCTAAATCATACCCACCATGCATCTGTTCAGATGCGCAAGTGCCTCCATGGTATCTGCCAGCTGTTTTCTCCAGAGATTTGGGGGCTGCTCCCTTTCTTGTGCCACCTACACAAGCACATTGTGTAACAGCTGTGCCCTGGGCTTGGGACATCAGTGACATTGCTCCTTTGTGTTGTTTCCAGCCCTTTGTGCCTTAGAAATAAGCAAGGCTGCTGGACAGACAAGAGAAGCGGAGAGACCTGGGCGTTTGCTCGCTGCTGGTTTGTCTTCTCTTGATGCTGTTAGAACAACATTCGAGAAGATGGCCATGGGAGAAGTTCAACTAGTTATTCATTTTCTCTGTTCTAATACGCATGACTCCAGGTTTGCTGAGGCTGGCCAATGAGATTGCCTGTGCTCCATGAACAGCCTGGTACACTCAAGGCCACACCTTTGTGGCCAACAGGGGCTTGCTACTTTATCAAATTGAAGAAACTAGAGAAGGCCGTGAGACTTTAGATGTTTTCTTAAAGTCCTGAGGGCCTCTATGTAATCATTCCTCAACCTATTTCACCAACCTGAAATGCTCTAATATTCGGTCTGGGGAATCCAGCAGCACTGTTTTCCAGAGGCAACTTCTACACATGGAGTATCCCGATTCAGAAGGTCTGAAACCCGAAACACACCACAGTCTGAAAACGTGAAGTACCAACATGACCATACAAGTGGAATATTTCATACAATGAATATATGTTTTATATTTATATGTATATAAAGATTAACAATATCGTATAAAAGTCATCCTTGGGCTATGTATATAAGGTATACATGGAGGTTAAACAAAGCTCATGTTTGGACTTGAAGCCCATCTCCAAGGTGTTTGATCATATATAGGTTAATATTAAAGAGCTCACCCCACCCCACCAAAACAAAACAGAAACAAAAACAACCCAAGGCCAAAACACTTGTGATTCCCCAGCATTTTGGACTCCTTCTGTGGTGTATTTATAGAACTGAAATTTTAAAGTCATTCAAAATCTCTATGTAAATCGTTTTTTAAAGTACTGAATATAGACAACCAAAGACACAAATATCAGGTTTCATCTTTTGCTAACCGGAAATTGCACAAACAGGGAAACAATGCCGACTGACAAGAATGTTAAAAAAAAAAAACCCTCTCTGGAGGAGAAAGGGGAGAGAAGGAAGAAGCTGCAGGTGGCAGGGGATGAAAGATAAGGAACTTGGTGACAACTAGAGCATGGTAAGGCAGGATTAGCTATGGAAGCCAGGGAGACCAGGCAGATGCAGGGTGCAGCAGCTGTTAGAATCAGCGCAGGTGGGGAGCAGGGGGAGTCTTGCAATCTAGTCCCAGGTCTGTTTTACCTAAGAAAGCGACTTCACTCTTCTGGAATTAATTTTATTCTTTATAAAATAAAGTCTTGGAATAATGACTATCTGAGGTCCATTGTCGCCTTGCCATTCCCATTCCAAAACTTAGAGAATCAAACCTTCTAAAGCACCTGAGACGCCTGCCTTCTGGGGAAAGGTTTCTTAAATGCCAGATGAGAAGACTGTCATTATTTCCAGTTGTAATCTTCTAAAGCTTATATCCAGTCTGTGATGTAGTTAAGTCTGTCTTGCTAATTTTTATTTTCGAAGAGGAGAGCTGATGAAGGATTGATAACCGTGGTGGGAAAATGGAATGGCAGACCCGGATAAATAGGAAAGAGCACCTTCAGCTCAAATCCATTCTGAAACTGATAGGAAGAGAGTAAAGGCTTAACGCAGATGTGAATATGCCACAAAGTGTGCCTGCTGCCCGTCACCACTGCTTGGAGAGTTTGCAAACTCTGGTGATAGTCACCGTCTCAGGAGACAGCTATCAGCAGAGGGGATCTGAGGGTGGCACCAGACCGTGACAAACAGCACAGATTAGCAGACAGTGCTCATGCATGTATTTAATACCTAGTTCATGGGAGAGAGGCCATGCCAGCCTGGCTGCCTCTGACTGTTTCAGCTTGACATCTACAGCTGTAGGAAGGACCTGATAAAACGAGCCACTTTTCTTTAGCTGAAAACTCAGTGCTTCTGACTTTTCATTTGTTTGGAATAAAAACAGCTTCTGTAAGTGTCTTGTTCATTGTGGGATGGCCAATACTCACGAGACTGTCAATCACAGAGTAGACGATGGAAAATAAAGGGGAAATGAACAAACAAGCAAAGAAAGCAACTCCCCAGTTCTGCAGAGGGCACCATGCTTCAGAATGGATGCTGCGGGCAAGACCTTAACTGAGCACTGAAACTGCAAAGCCAACACACGACAGAAGGACCAAGTGTCTGGAGATGTCTCCTTCAAGAAGCACAAGACAAGCAAACAACTAAACGAAAGAAAACACAATGTCTTCTAGGCCCACAACATAACCTATGGAATCAGCATGTTGAGGGCCACAAGGACCAACAGAATTGAAAGAATGATTTGAGCTGAAACAGAAAAACAGGAGTCAGAGAATATCAGACGAGCTTTGCCACTGTTCACCAGAGAACATGGATGCCTGCTCCGAAATGAAAGGAGCGCACCCAGGTTGGGAACATCGTCATAACACGGAGGGATTAGTCAAAGAGGTCGGAGCCTGTTCTCTTAGCTTCTTCTCATCCCACACTCTGTCAGCACAAAGGTTACTTATTTCCATGGATACCGACTTATGGGGCGCGAAGGCACAGGTGTCTGCTGTCAGTTCAGCTCTCCTGAGAAGTGGATGCTGACACGCAGTTAGAAGGATTAGAGGTCCATGGGTGCGCAATGGCCATGAATGATGGAGAGGAGGGAATGGGATTGCTCAAGGAAGTCCTCATCCTAGCTGCAGCTCAGATACCTGGAAAAGGAGAAAGAGGTACGCAGGGTTAGGCAGAGAGCGTTCCAGTCTGTGCCTCTGCAGGTGTCTTCAAGATCTGGAATGAAGCTTGCCCTGTGGACTGAGCCTCACGTGAGCTGAGATGGCCAGGCTTGGCGTTCCTAGTTACAGTGTTTTCTGAACCACCTAGGAGGCACACATCATGGCTGGAAGGTGCTGACGGCAGAGGCTTTTCAGCGAACCCTACACTTTATCCTCAGCAGATCTGTGCAGTCTGCCTCCTTAGCTACCTGAAGTCACTGTTAAGCTTTTTAATTCCATAGGATGGAATGGCAGCCAGACAGACGACTGCTTCCCAGCTTCCCTAACGATGGGAACAACCACAAGGCCCCTGTCTTTAGTTATGGCTTCTATTGCTGTGAAGAGACACCATGACCACAGCAACTCTCTAAAGGAAAACATTTCATTGGGATGGCTCTCTATAGTGCAAAAGTTCAGTTCATTATCATCATGATGGGAGCATGGTGGCGTGCAGGCAGATGTGGTGCTGGACCTGAGAGCGCTTTTATCCTGATAGGCAGGCAGCAGGAAGTTCCCTCACACTGAGGGAAGCTTGAGCAAAAGAGAGAGCTCAAGGCCCACCCCCACAATGACATACTTGCTCCAACAAGGCCACACTTCTTAATAGTGCTACTCCCTTTGGGGGGCATTTTCTTTCAAACCACCACAACCAGCTCTGGCTAACAAGGCTTATGAGAAGCTATCTGGATAAAAAGCAAAACTTTATGAAAAGGAAGTGAGCATGGTCTCATTCCCCTCCCCTATGCCTGACTTTGAATGCAGTCTTGATGTCGAGAACGGCAGCCACCTTAGGCTTTGGAGGTCGTAGGTAAATGTATTAAAAGATGTAATTCCTTGGTGACATTGGTAAGTAAATAAGAAAGAATGTTCATGGTTTAATACTTCGCCCATTTTTTTGCAGGTGGCTAGTTCTACACAGATTGCTTGGTTCCTACGCTACCATGCACGTTCCCGTGACAAACACCTAGTGTAATTTAGTAAGTTGGCGCTCTCCTTTACATCTCAACTCCTGTGTGAAGTGAGTATTTACCCAGAGTACCAAGACAGCAGGGTTAAGGCCTGAGAAGTCAAACGCTAGCCCTGGAAAAGGGTGACCATTTGTATTCTCTCAGGGCCTTCTTTAAACCTGTGTTTTCCAATCTGAGCAAGAAGTTTTTGCATTTACTTAAGCCTCAGACAAAGCTAAGGTTATTATGGGTCCTGGTTGGTAGCCATTTTTAAATATCAATGTCCTGTAATATTTTCTGGTTTTTTTTTATTCAGTGAAATACTGAAGTTGAGTATAAGTCTTTTTTGTGGCTATAGTAACAGAATATTAGACTATTATGGTCTATGGCATCATCCAGGAAGACGATGATGTCATTTATTTATGGAAACTCTCCATGTGCCCGCCTTCTTCCATTAAGGCATCAGCCTCCACAATATCACTCAGTCACTGTCAGAGCAAGAGGGAGTCATGGGGAAATGATTCAGAATAGGCGAGTCTAAAAACGGTTGAGGAAAGTATGGTATGGAATCTGTAGAGCACTATTTAGAAACACAGATGGACTGATTGTGTTGGATGATAAGGAATTCCTTGGTGGCACTGGAGCAACTGCTTTTGATATGGATCATCTTATCCACATCAGCATTTTGATATGGATCATCTTATCCACATCAGCATTTTGATATGGACCATCTTATCCACATCAGCATTTGCAGAATTATGGTAGACAGCCATCAAGGCCTCCAAATGATCCTATTTCCAAAGGTCAGAGAGGAGGTCAAGAGTCTCAAGGGACAGTGCAATGACCCAAGTCTAGAAGCTGCCATCCCATAATCAGAGTAGCTCAAAACTTGAAAGAAGATAAAGGTTTCTGGGACCGAAGCTGAAGACCTGTGTAGAAAAGATAAGGTGAGAAATCTGAGGCTCACTTGAGAGGGTGGAACTTGCATGAGGGGGAGCCAGCAGACCAAATACAGGGACCTTCCTCCCTCCCTCCCTCCCTCCCTCCCTCCCTCCCTCCCTCCCTCCCTCCAGCTAGAAGTTAGCTCAGTGTGGGGTTATCATCAGTTTGCTGGCTAGAAAGCTCAACAGGTGAGTGGTGTGGCTGGGAAGAGAGACCAGTCATCCTGACCCTACTTGTGCTCCCTCTGGTACAGATGGCACAGAACATCTCTAGGACTAAGAGGAGAGAGAGATAAGGAACCTTGGTCTGGACCGTATTCAGATGGTGGGTCACACAGAACACACAGAGGTTCTGACAACAAGAATTCAAGTCTGGAGGGACGGGAGGGGAGCAGGTGGGAGCAAGCTGGAAGGAGAAAGGAGGTGGTGGGCATTAACCAAAGGAAGCTGAGCTCTCCCGAAACCTCATATTCTGATTCATTAACCTGTTGGGTAGGAGACACAGCCACAGCAGGGAGAGTCTGGACAGGCAGGTATTCTGACTGGACATGTGATGTTCACAGACAAGTCATGCGGAAACAAGTCATGCTTGCTATAGGAGACAGAAAAGGGAGCTACATCAGGCAGGCAGCCAGCACATGTATCATCTTACAGAAAACCAAAACTCAGATATGTAAAGCAATTTAACCAAGCCTCCTGATAGTAAAAGATGGAGACCTGTGATTTCAACCTGGCCTCTTTTTGTCACATGATTATTCATGTCACATGTTATAGGGTTGGAATTGCTGGTTTCTTACTCAATAGGTAGCATTAAAAGACTGGTAGATTATCTTGTCGATAAGGATGGCATTGGCCTTATGGACAGGGAAACAAGGTTATCTTTGAGAGATGAGTTGATTTCATCTAAAATCAGAAGCACTGGTGGTTGGACCATCTTGACATAAGCCATGTACTTTTCTTGGTAATATCTTGTTACTGTCCATAAAATGATATAACAAAACCTTCTCAACATTCATGAATGTAGTAACAATGTTAATACATGCTTTGATATCTATGGATAAAGTGTTTTGGGGAAAGTTGAAGATAGTCAAACCAGTATTTTAGAGCATAAAGCATCCCGGATGAAGGCAGAACACCACCAGTCCTGTAGGATGTCGCAACAATGGAATCCAGTGTAATGAAAGGTAAATTCCTGTTAGGAACATGATACCTCCTCCGCCTGACCCTCTTAGCAGGTCCTCCCCTCTACTAGGGAGCTCCTAGGCCTGCAGCTATCCTGCTGGGAGACTGCTGATCTCACAGCAGAGGACCACTGCTGACACATGCTGTCCACGGGATACTCTGCAGGACATCAAAGCCACCATGAGCCGCCTCATTCCAAAGAGAAAATGTGCAGAACAATTGTGTGCTAGACCTGGGGGTAGGGGAGGCTGGGATTGAGAGCTGGCAGACTCGGGATGACAGGTGCCTGAGGTCTGGAGCTGGAAGCAATCTGCTTCAAACTTGCCCTCCAATTGTAGGTCATTTTAAAAGTATAAATCCTCCCCCTGTTTTCCCTTTAAAAATGTTTGGTTTGTTTTCCCTTTAAAAATGTATGTATGCATGTATGTATGTGTATTTATGTGCTAACATGTGGAATATTATTTTAAGAGGTATTATGTTTGTTTATGCTGTGGAACATTTGTTTTAATGATGCAAAGATGTGCTGTATTCTTTTTCTTAACATTTTTTAATTTTTAGTGTATAAATATTTTGCTGAATATATGTCTGTGGATTGTGTCAGATCCCCTGGAACTGGAGTTATAGACAGTTGTGTATTATCCACTACAAAGAGAAATGGCGGCTCATCCACAGAAGTGACAACCATACAGATGGTAAGAAAACCTCATATAGGGTTGGGCAGGGTTCTGGTCTTGTCTTCACAGGAAAATACACATCTTCAAAAAGTAAAGAAATCTTGGAATTTAAAATGCCTAAGGAGGAAAAAATAACTACCCAGAGAGGATCACCAAGCAAAAAGAAATATGACTTATGAGGCCAGGAGATCAATATATGTTTGTAGAGCTGGCTTTGGAGTTGGACAATGGCTATCCTTCTCTAACTTCAAGCATGTTGTTAAAAAAGATTCAGAGTTTCTGTTCCATGTCAGGAGTCATCTGGTACGGGACAGGAAACAATTTTTACTTTTCTCCATGCCTATTTTGTCTATATTGTAAATATGTGTCTATATAAATAATGTTTAAGTTTTCTACAATGAACAGTAGATTTTCCCGCAGTAATCTTTAAAGTTTCCAAAAGAAAGATGGGGTTCCACAACAACGACTCCACCTGGTCGAGATGACATCATGATGCTGATAGCGCTACTATGAGACCAGTTTTGGGGTACCAACTGCCAAAATGGTGCATCCTCTCACAATGTTCTGGCCAGAACTCCAAATAAGAACTTTAAAAAAAAAAAAACAACCCTATCAACTATTCAGAGATCATTTAGAATTATACAAGACAGTAATCTTGAAACTTAACCATTGTTTACCTTTACAGGAGCCCATAAACACACACACATACACACACACACACACACACACACACACACAAAATCGCCCCCATAAGAGCTAAAAGCAATTCTAGAAGATGGTATCCCCTCTCCCAACAAAGTTTGTCCTCAGGGTTAGGGACACCATTTAGGGGTTGATTATTATTCGTATAGGGTTGGAGGTTGGGATGGAAATTATGTAGGCTGAGAGATCTCCTTAAAATCAAAAATAAGAGGGAAAATTGAATGGGATAATAGGTAGATTAATGTGAACTTACTCACACTAATAATAATAATAATAATAGTGAATAATAGAGTGAATGCTTGTGAGCTATTATTTATGGAGAATTTACATTTGGTATAGATTCTTGTATATTGATACAAGTTCAAATTATATTTGTTATATTGAATACGCTTTTATTTCTGTTTATAATATTTGTACACTTATGCAGTTACTGTGTCAGGTGGTATGCAAGCATGTTTCTACCTCTATTTAAGACATTTGTATATTGATATAATTTTTAGGCTATATTTATCATATTGCATTATATATTTCTACCTCTGATCAAGATACTTACACATTGTTTATATTTTGAGGTTATTGTCCTCATTAACTGCACAGTTGTTTAAAGATTGTTTAATATTCATTCTGATACGAATGAAGTCTTAGTCTCTGAGTAATATAGGTATTAGGTATTATAGGTCAATGCCATTATAGTAGGACTACCATTATAGTAGGACTAATTAAGTATTTTAGATACATGGAGATTGTATTCTACATAGATAGGTAATTTTCAACCACTTCAAAGATCTTTAGAATATGACATTTAAGTAACTTAGGGTTCTGTTGATGTGAGACACAATTGCTCCTGGCAGTACCAATCTATTTCCGAAGAGAACGTTGAGCACCAAAGACACTCCAGTTTGTTTTCTTCTTGGCACAACTGGCCTTTGGGCAAGGAATTGCCTATGCCTCAACCATGACAAAGTGCATGGTGTCTGGAATGGACAAGCAGGATACAAGAAAAAGATGGCCAAACCTTACCAAGCCTGGGTAAAACAGTTCTGAAAATTTTCCTGTCTGTCAGTTACTCTAGGTCTTAGCCAAAGTTGGTTGCTTTAACATTGCAAATGAGACTTTGGGTGATTGCTCAGGTAGCCAGTTGTCTCTGTCATCTACTGCACAAATTGGAAGCTGCTTGATTGCACTTCCTGCCTACTCACATAATATTATCTCCCTTCTCGGGGCCTTCAATGGGGTTGAAGATTAGATAGTCGTGGTGACCTTCCTCTTATGATATAGCCAACCATTTCCAATGTAAGACTTAGACTCCTTAGGATAGAATGTTTATTAAAACATTGTCATATGTTCCTTGCTTAATATTGTTTATGCTGGTTGCAATTCTAATTTTATACTTGATATCTGTTCCTAGTGTATATAGTTTTGTATTGGGTTTGGAACATTCTTATTTAAACAAAAGGGGAAGGTGATGGGGAACCTCCTTCCGCCAATGACCTTTAGGAGGCTGGGCCAGGTTTGGGTGTGACTTTTTGGGTACGCAAAGAAAACCACCCGCCTTCCCAGTGCTCTCTCTCTCTTGTTCCCACACTCCACACCTTGAGGTTGGACCCCCTGTTCCTGTTCCATGAATTTTTCTCTTACAATAAAAAATAATCTTAAAATACTCTTTTGGAGTTAGCTTGTGATTATTTGACTCGTGTTCCCCCTCCCCCCTTTACACGTTCAGCTTCAGTTGTGAGCTGCCATGTGGGTGCTGGGAATTGAACCTGGGTCCTCTGGAAAAGCAGTCAGCGCTCTTAACGACTGAGCCATCTCTCCAGCCCCCAGTTGCATTTATTTAACTCTCTGAAACTATGTTACTTTGCCTGTCTAAAACACCTGATTGGTCTAATAAAGAGCTGAATGGCCAATAACAAGGTAGGCGAAAGGATAGACCAGGCTGAGAGACAGAGGGAATAAATAGAGGAGAAAAAGAGGGATTGGGAAGCAAAAAAGATCAAGGAATGAGAACAGAAGGGGCCAGCAACTCAGCTGGAAAGGAAAGACAGAAGAAAAGAAAAGCTTACAGAAATAGAGAAAGGTAAAAGCCCAGAGGCAAAAAATAGATGGGCTAATTTTCATTAAGAAAAGTTGGCAAGAAAAACATATCATACTAGGATTGGGCTTTTATAAGTAATAACAAACCTCCATGTGTGATATTTGGGAGCTGGGTGGTGGACCCCCAAAAGAGTCAAAGAGTCAAATAACAAGAGTAAAACAACACAGCAGCAGCAAACGTGTGCATGTTTTTGTGGGTGCTCACGTGTGCCTGCACGTGTGGAGACCACAGGCTGATGTAGGGTGCTTTTCTCTATCACCAGTCACCTTAGTGTTGGAGGCACAGAGTCTCTCAATAAACCTGGAGTTCACTAATTGGCTGGTGTTGGGTAATAGCCGTGGGTCATGAGAAATTGAGTCATGCTGTCCTAGGCAACAGCCCCTAGCCATAAAGAATGGCTTAACCCCTGCCTGTTTCTTTCCACCTATGGGAAAAACAGGCCTGTGTATCGATAATGACCAGTCCTACTCCCAGTCAAGCACAGACATACACACACACATACACACACACACACACACACACACACACACAGAGAGAGAGAGAGAGAGAGAGAGGCAGACAGACAGAGACATACACATACAGAGAGAGAGAGACTCATACATACACAGTGACAGAGACATACTCATACACACACTCATATTCACACACAAACATATACTAGCTATAACTTCATGGTATCTATCATCTATCTATCTATCTATCTATCTATCTATCTATCTATCTATCTATCTATCTATCTATCTATCTATCTATCTACATGTCCCCAGCACCTCTAAATGTGCTCAGCCTTCATCCTAAGGAAAGGTTGAGGCCCCCTCACTGATCCTACAAAGCAGTCTCAGCCGGTGGATATCAAGTCTGTCTGCCTCATTTTTTCTTACAGTTAGAGTGGTGGTCTACCTGTCTCAGCTCTCCAGGGCAGGGTGTGGGCCACTGTGCTCTGCAGGGGCTATAGATGCGGACCACTGTGCTCTGCAGGGGTTACAGATGTGGACCACTGTGCTCTGCAGGGGTTACAGATGTGGACACTGCGTTCCACTCTTATATGGTACTGGGGATCCAAACACTGATCCTTATACTTATGTTCTTATGTAGCAACCGGTTTACCCACTGAGCCATTTCTTTAACCCCACTGTTTTCAAAAATGCTTAAAGCCGGTAAATGTGTTCAGAGTAACTGTTGAGATTATCTAGAAAGATTGCCTGAGTTTGGATTCTGATTTCCAGTGCACAAGTTAGAACTGTGAAAAGGTGGCTTCATCTTTCTGATCAGTTTTATCATCTGTAAAGTGGGAGGGTAACTGGAGCTATCTGGAGTTTCTCTGATTAGACAAGATGACCCGCACTGGATGAATAAAGAATGAAAAGGAAAGGAAAGGACGTGACTACTACTGGGTATGTGGAGAACAAAGTTCTTGGGGAGAAAGGAAGACACAGGAGAGAGCACAGTCGGAGGCAGAGCTCAGAGTTCTCTGGGAGAGTTCAAACGGGACATGACCAGGCCGAGCTGGGCCATGTGAGGAGAGGCGGAGGGGCAGGGAGAAGGGAGAGAGGACACCAGGTGCAGCAGCCAGGAGGCCAAAGGTACAAAATGGACAGGTAACCAGAATGTCTGGATTCTATAGGGAAGAGCCTTGGGGAAGGGCAGCCCAGCCTCTGGACTGAAGAATTCAGGGTGGAGGAAGGGGTTTGCCTGCCAGAGCCTGTAACAGGTAGGGACTGAGGGATGCTGGGAGAACCTGTCTGTTTTGATATGTTAAATAGGCACTTTAGCCATTTGTCAAGGGTTTGAAACTTGACACACACAAGGCCGGTGGCACACAGTGTGTGCTCTGCAGCTGTAGCCTCTGTCTTAGTAGGAATGAATGACAGAACTGTAGCTCGTGTATTTACGGAGGGACACATTCGCTCGTCCCTCGCCCACCCTTTAAAGATGTAATGGAAGGAGGCGGCTTGACAGGTGAATTTGTCCTGCGTGGAGATCCTTGGGCTTGATTCTGTCCCTTCTGGTATTTGACTTCAGTTAAACACCTGACATGTCTGATCTCCAGGAACTTTGCTGTCTAATACCCTTACTGTTAAACCCTTGCCTTTGGCTACTTGGTAGAAATGTTGATGCAGCTGTTAGGTCCAAAGAATACTCCCCAAAATGGTATTGCTGCTGACAATGCCCTAAATGACAAAGTCTGGGCTCAACTCAAGCTGGACTCTGGCCGGGTAAACAGAAGGATTGCTAACAGATAAACTCAGCCTTCTTCAGAAATCTGGTAAGGCGAGTTTATGTTTGTCAGGAAAAGCTATTACTTCTCCTATCTGCTCCCTACAGCCAACTGCCTCTGGCAATGGGTATCTAGTTCCTGATTAACTCAAACAAGGCTGTAATAGAGCAAAGTTCCCACGGTAGTTCCCAGGCTCGTGTGCCCCGCCCCCCCCAACCCGGTCACAGCAAAGTCCCCTTAAAACCAACAAGACGTTCCCTGCCTTTTGCTGTTCTCTCTGCTCCCTTCTCCCCAGCACACATGGCGAGACAGCCCTGGCAGTTTTGATTCCCCAATAAATGTCTCTTTCTACCCACAGAGTGGTCTAGTTCAGTGATTTCCTTGTATAGTTGCTTACACTAGCCTTAGTCCCCTCCTCCCCCATTAGCTCTGCTCAGAAATCCACCACACTGACTGTCCCATCTTTTCCTGAGATAGGCACAGGGAGATGCCTCGTCAGGAACACCCATTCTTCACAGGAAAAAGCCCATTTGACGGAGCTTTTCCTCCTAAGTCTTTCTCCTGGTCCTCAGCTATTGCCCTCCTCCCACTCTTAGTTACCCACAAGACTGTTTACAATCCTGCTCTCCTTCACTCTTCCTCCTTTGTGATCCTGAGCTGTGTGCTTCTTCTGCAAGAAAATTGTGTACCAGCCTATGCTCTTTTCTTTGTCACAGTTGGGTGACCAAAGTCTTTATCTTAGAACCAAGCCGCTTACCAGCTACTGAAAAGATAAGTATGTTCCTCTGTTCATATTCTGAATTTATTTATTTTGAGACAAGGTCTCACCGTTTAGTCCTGGTTGGACGGAACTCCAGGTTGGCCTCCAACTCAAAGACATCTACCTGTCTCTGCCTTTTGAGTGCTGAGATTAAAGGTGCGCACTGCTGTGCCTGGCTTTTTAAAATTTTTACAAACCTTGAGACAGGGTCTATGTAGCCCAGACTGCCTTAGAATTTGCTGTGTATCACAAATATAACCTTGAACTTCTGATCTTCTGGCTTCTGCCTCCCAAGTGCCATGATTATAGGTGCTTGCTACCACACTCAGTTTTATCTGGTGCCGTGGATCCACCTTATTCATGGAGGCAGGGTCTTTGAATCAAACCCAGAGCTCCCTGGTGACTAGTCTTGATAGCCAATCTACTCTGGGGAGCCCCCTTCTCAGTCTTCCCAGGCTGGGGTTCTAGGCAGGCTGCCACACCCACCTGACATTTACAGGGGTTCTAAGGGTCCTTGTATTTGAATAGCAAGTGCTTTAATCATTGCACCATCCCCTCAAAGTGAGATTTGAGGATTTTCTTGTAATACATATATATATATATATATATATATATATATATATATATATATATATATATATTGTTTTTTGAGACAGGGTTTCTCTGTAGCTTTGGAAAGTCGCACTGTAGACCAGGCTGTCCTTGAACTCATAGAGATCCACTTGTCTCTGCCTCCAGATTAAAAGTGTGCGCCAGCACTTGGTGTGGGAGAATTGTCCGTATTCTGTCAATCATGTATTTTAATAAAACGCTGATTGGCCAGGCAGGCAGTATAGGCAGGAAAGCCAGACAGGAAGTAGAGGTGGAGCAAAGAGACTGGGAGTATTCTAGGAAGCAGGAAGCTCCCTCTGCCATTCCTGCCCAGACCACCGAAGAGGCAACATGTGAGCTGTCACACTGAGAAAGGAACTGAGCCATGTGGCTAACATAGATAATGATAATGGATTAATATAAGTTACAAGGACTAATAAGAAGCCTGACCTAATGGGCCAATCAGTTTATAATCTTATGGAGTCCTGTGTATGATTTTCTTTGGGGTTTGCTGACTTGTTGGGGTGCCGGGTGGGAACAGATACCCCAATAAGCCAGCCCTCATGTTATAACCACTGCCCAGAAAAACAATATATTTATTTTTATTCTATGTGTATGATCACTTGTCTGAATGTATAGATATCTCATGTGTGTGTGCTTAATGCCTGAGGAGATCAGAAGAAGGTGTTAGATCTTCCGGAACTAGAGTTACACACAAGCTACCATGTGGGTGCTGGAAACAAAATCCAGGTTGTCTGCAAGAGTAGCAAGTGCTCTAAACCTCCAAGCCATCTCTCCAGCCCTGTAGTGTCTTTTGTTTTGTATTGTTTTTACTGCTAGGCTTGTGTATAGTGCAGGCTGACCTCAAGCCTTCTGTGTAACCCAGAATGACCTTGAATTTCTGATCTCCCAGCTTCCAGCTGCCTAGTGCTTGGGTTACAGAGCTGCCTAAACCACACCTAGCTTGTTTGGTACCAAAGATTGAACCTAGGGGCTCATGTATACAAGGCATTACCTTTTCTACCAATAGAGTGACATCCCCAGGCCCTCCTCCCTCACAATCCTTAAAAATGTCTCACTATGTAGCCCTGGCTGTCCCCTGGCTGTCCCGAAGCTCACAAAGATCTGCTTGCTTCTGCCTCCGGGGTGCTGGGATTAAAGGTATGCATCTCAATGACAGGCCCATCTTCACTTTTTGGGGTAACCAGGGATTAAGTTTTGAGTCTCAGTCATTCATGTTAGGGACGTCTTCTACCACCAAGCAATATGTCTCTCCAGTCCTGAACGTGAATTTTGGAGGGTCATGGGATACACAAATAAGAGTCTGTTGTCTTTCAGAGATGGAGAGCAAGGAAAGAGATATTTTGATTGAGGGAGCCCTTATGGGGCTAGCAAGAAACCTGAAACTAGAGAAATTCCCAGGAATCCAGAAGGATGAACCCCGCTAAGACCCTAGCAAAAGTGGAGAGGGTGCCTGAACTGGCCTTGCTCTGTAGTCAGATTGATGACTATCCTTAATGTCACCATAGAACCTTCACCCAGCAACTGATGGAGACAGGGCCAGAGACCCGCAGTGGAGCACTGAGTTGAGCTCCCAAAGTCCAGGTGAAGAGTGGAAAGAGTGAGAATATGAACAAACAGGTCAAGACCATGATGGGGACACCCACTGAAACAGCTTACCTGAGCTAATGGGAGCTCACCAACTCTGGCTGGACAGGGAAGGAACCAGCATAGGACCAAGCTAGACCTTCTCTGAATGTGGGTAACAGTTGTGTGGCTGGGGCAGACTGCGGGGCCACTAACAGTGGCACCAGAATTTGTCCCTGCTGCTTGGATTGACTTTTTGGAACTCATTCTCTTTGGAGGGATACCTTGCTCATCTTGGATACAGTGGGGAGGGACTTGGTCCTTCCTTGGAGCAGTGTACTTTGCCCTCTCTGGGGAGTGGATGGGGGTGAGGTGGGGGGAAAGTGGAGGGAATGGCAGGAGGGAAGGGAGTGGGAACGGGGATTGGTATGTAAAATGAAAAAAAGATAATTTGCTTTCTTTTTATCAATTTTTTTTAAAGTGAGAAAACATAAGAGTCTGTTGCCCTTGAGTTCAGGGCTGGAAGGAAACAAAGAAGGAAAAAGATGGAGATATTGTGTGTGAGGGCCACAGTAGTAAAAAGATGGAGATATTGTAGTGTGTGAGGGCCACAGTGGTAAAAAGATGGAGATATTGTAGTGTGTGAGGACCACAGTAGTAAAAAGATGGAGATATTGTAGTGTGTGAGAACCACAGTGGTAAAAAGGTGGAGATATTGTGTGTGAGGGCCACAGTGATAAAAAGGTGGAGATATTGTAGTGTGTGAGGACCACAGTGGTAAAAAGGTGGAGATATTGTAGTGTGTGAGGACCACAGTGGTAAAAAGGTGGAGATATTGTGTGTGAGGGCCACAGTGGTAAAAAGGTGGAGATATTGTAGTGTGTGAGGACCACAGTGGTAAAAAGGTGGAGATATTGTGTGTGAGGACCACAGTGGTAAAAAGGTGGAGATATTGTAGTGTGTGAGGACCACAGCAGCATTTGTGTTCTGAGAGCATACAAGGGAGGTTAATTGTCTTTGGGAACTTGCTATGGTCTGAAGGTATTTAGATTTCCTACCCCCAATTCATATATTGAATATTCACCCCAAGGTGATGACATTAGGGCCTTGAGGTTACGAGAGCAGAACCTGCATGAACGGGATTAGTGGTTTGTTAAAGAGGACCCAAGGTCTTTCTCTTGCTCCAATCACTCGCCAAGTGAAGACACAACAAAGAGGTGCCATCTGTGGACCAGAGAGCATCCTCCCTCACTATAAAATGGCTTGATGATGCCTTCACCTTGGTTTCCTAGCCTCTAGCGCTGAGGTAAATAAAATTACCGAGTTTATAAGCCACCCACTGTAGTGAGTGCATATTTGATGTAGCAGCCAAGTGGGCTAGGTAGAGAAATGAGTTCTAAAGAGTACAAAGCCTGCTTCGGCCCTTGAAATCACAAGTGGGAATTAGCCAGGTAGAAGGGGAAGAGCAACAGAGAAGGATGTTCTGGCAGATGGAGGCGCATTGGGAAGAAGTGCTAGGAGGAGCAACTGAGAGGGTTCAGAACCTCAGTGGCGTCTGAATGATTGCTTGTTGATCAGTTACCTGGTTGGGATTTTATCTTTGTCATGAACACGATGGGAAGCAGGGAAGGGTTTTGTGTTTTTGGAAGGTCCCGCTAAACACAGTGTACACTCAGTGGCCTAGAAAGCTGGCCCAAGAAGGTCATAAGAACAAATGAGGGTAGAGCAAATGAAGAGGTGGGAAGTAGGTCCGTAAGCTAGAGCAGCTCAGAGCATATGCGGAGGCAGGAAGGACCATGAGATAAGTCTCCATTGGGCAGCACCACTACTGTAGAACATACAAGAGCTATTTTCATTTGAAACAGGGATATAAAAATATATCCTTAGCTAAAAGCGGGGAGGAAGGACACAGACGTTCTAACTCCGTGTATTCTAGTGAGGTACACAGATTCTGTAGCTCAGCACCATCTTAGCTCGTAAGATAGAATAAATATAGCTACCTATCTGCATATGTGGCACCAGTAGCCTCATTCAAATAGAGAACTGGGCAACAATGCATCTTAATTTCCAACAGGCAGAGCCCAGGCAGCATTTTTCCTGCTGTGTTGGACAGGGCTACCGTCCACCTGCTCCCTTGGCTGCTGTGTCCTCTGCAGCAGGCCTGTGATCATCAGAATGCAATGTGGGCTCCTAGAACTAGTTCAGTTCAGACCCAGCTAAGGAAACTGGAGTTGCAACTATTCTCTGTGCAAAACATGTTTCTCCTCCCTGCTTCTTCCTCCAGTGCCTTAGGTTTTGGATGGGGGAAAAAAGACAGTCAGATTAATGTTCTAAAGCAGTTTGCCTCGGCTCAAAGCCATGACATAAAAAGCAGTGTGGATTTTCCTCATGTCTCGGAGCATCCCGAAGATAGCTCCTAGGGGAAGAACATTCCTCTAAATGAACTTTTTTTGGCAGCCCCAGCAGGACTTTGGAATTCTTCCAAACAAGGGTTTGGTTCTAACTCTGCCTCTGGCCAGCATTAGTTATTTTCTCTGCTGCAGTGACAAGATACCTTAAAAAAAAAAAAAGCCTCTTGTGGGAGGGTTTATTTGACCCACAGTCTGAGGGCGCAGTCAGTCCTGGGAAGCCTCAGCAACAGGCGCTTGAGGCAGCTACTTTGCATCCACAGTTGGGAAACAGGGATGACAACTAGGACTCAGCATCTTGTTCATTCAATCCAGGACCCCAGCTCATGGAATGGTGTCACATTTTTAGGATGGGTCTCTGTGATAGTTTGAATGTAATCGGCCCCCATGATCTCATAGGGAGTGGCACTATTAGGAGGTGTGACTTTGTTGGAGAGGGTATGGCCTTGTTGGAGGAAGCGTGTCACTGTGGAGGTGGGCTTTGAGGTTTCCTATGGTCAGGACACTGTCCACTGTGTCAGTTAATTTCCTGTTGCCTGCAAGATGTAGCACACTCAGTCCAGCGTCACATGGGCCTGCATGCTGCCATGCTCCCCATCATGATGATAGTAGACTGAACCTTTGAAACCGTAAGTGAGCCACCCCAAGTAAATGTTTTCCTTTAAAAGAGTTACCATGGTCACAGTGTCTCTTCACAGCAATAAAAACCATAACTAAGACAGTCTCCCCACCTCAGTTACCCTAACGTGGATAATCCCTCAAAGGCAGGCCTAGAGCCAGCCCAACCTAGTGTTGACAATCCCCCACAAGTATGCCAGAAACTTGACTCCCTGGGACCTAGGGTATAGGTGGTTCTAGAGCTTATCTAGCTGACAGTGTGAACCATTACAATGAGAAATGCTACCTCATCAAGTTGGACCAGAGTTTCCTCATTTCCAACAAAGGCTATCAAGTACAGGAGAAAAGACAATTAAAAAATCCATGAGAAGGCATTCAAAGAATGGCAACTTTGAATATTTAAGCAGCAAATTGGAGATAGGATAGTCAAATTCGGAGCCCAAGCCAAGTTTGTGCCTTGTCTCCACCATCTAGTCTGGAAAGCAGTGGAATCTTCAAGAACATTGTCCCAGGCTTCTTCTAGTGCCCTGACCTTTGGCCTTGAAGAAGGATGACTAACTGGAAGGCTGGCTGGCTCACGAACATCGAACATCGATCGAGGCTTGTTTAGTATTTTATTGTGACCTGGTCTACCTGGTTTCTGAGCTGTCTGTCTAGGAACTGAATGGAGAAAATCCTGGAATAGGTGTGATGGGAGTGGGGTTCTCTTACTAGGGAGCAGTTATGTGATCTTAGAACCAAAGTCCTCCCTGCCACTGAGGAGGCAAATGCAGCTGCTGTTGGCTGTCACTCAGGAATCTGGTGTCGTTCCAGACTCATTCCTGAACTGCTTTATTTACTCAGAGCGCTCAGTAGGGCTGATCTTCAACCCTCTCGTTTAACCTTTGGGATTTTTTTTCTCCTTTCATTTTCTTTTTCTTTACTGATAACAGCAGTCACAATACCATGCAGCCTGCTAAGAACAGACATTCTAGAACCAGCTTGCTTGGGTTTAGGCTCTGTTACCCTGAGCCAATATTCATCCTCCCGTGGCTCCAGTTCTTCAGGTGGAGCCTGAGGACTAATTAACTGGATTGCTGTTTGCCTTGAGTCAGGATGTGTATTGCACATAGATCTGGATAATAATAAGAGCTCTGTTTGCTCTGCGAGCTGTTCAACAGCCACATGCCCTGCCACAGTCCTGTGAGTAAGCCCTATTTTCATCTCCGTTTTATAGATGACGAAAATGAAGCTTAGACAGGTTGACCAGTGTCAACATAGCCGGTAGGTCGTAAAGCTCAGAATTAAACCCAGGGTTTTTTTTTTCCCCATTTACAAATTCCATATATCTAACCACTGCTGACAGTGCACCCTGAAGTGGACGGTCTTAAAATTTTTCACTGACTTTATTTTAAACACATACCTCTTGAGCATTTTTTTTTTCCAAACCAGTGGATGCCACCTGGCTTCCAAAGAAGAGCCCTTGTCTCCGAGCACAGACAGGTGAAAACTCAAGATGAAAGTGAGTGGCTGGGATCAGAGGATTTCCAGAAGGTGCCAGCGGCGGCACAAGAATAGACTGGATCCACTTGCACCCAGGCAGAGGTTTGCAGGTGCTGGATTGAGTTCCTGCCGGCCTCTTGTCTCTGCTGTTGCCTGTTGCCTCTGTCCTCCAGGCAGCTGGGAGACATCCTCCAGCCTTTTGAACTTTTGTTTTAGCTTATTCTAGTGAGGAAAGCTAGGCCACTGACAGGAGGTGGTGTTGAAAGCAGTGTATTTGGTTTTCTGTATTTATTTTATGTTATGAGTGTGAGTGTTTTGTTTGTATGTACGTGCACCCTGTGCAATTCTGGTGCCGTGGAGGTCAGAAGAGAGTGTCGGATTCCTTGAAGCTGCAGGTGCAGAGAGTTGGGAGCCACCATGTGGGCATTGGGAACTGAACCAGGGTCCTTTGTGAGAATAGAAAGTGCTTTCAACGACTGAGCCATCTCTCCAGTCCCAGAAGTATATTACTTTATTTTAATTTTTGAAACAAATATTTATTGCTTGGGATAATTTTTGAGTCACAGGAAGGTTCGAGGGATAGTGGCAAGTCTGTACCCCCTTCACCAGCTCCCCCTCATGTCCGCATTTGACCCCACCAGGATCATTTGCAAATCCGAGACCTCTATGTTTGTTTGATACTAAAAACTAAGCTCTCATTTTGTTTCAGTCTCCCTAGGTTTTCCAATGATTGACTGCTCTGTTTTGGGATCCTAAGCAGGACATACCACTGCATTTAGTCAACATGTCTCAGTATGCTCTGTCCTAGGTAGGGTTACTATTGCTATTATTGCTACTATTGTTACTATTGCTACTATTGTTACTATTGTTACTATTGCTACTATTGTTACTATTGTTACTATTGCTACTATTGCTACTATTGTTACACCAGCGCCCAAGCAACTAGGGGAGGAAAGGGTTTGCTTGGTTTAGGCTTCCACATCACCATTCATCATGGAAAGAAGTCAGAGCAGGAACCTGGAGGCAGAGGCTGATGCAGAGCCCATAAAGGGGTGCTGCTTACTGGTTTACTCCCCATGGCTTCCTCAACCTGCTTTCTTCTAGAGCCCAGGACCACCAGGCCAGGGATAGAACCACCCACAATGGGCTGGACCCTCCCCTGTCAATCACTAATTAAGAAAATGGTTTGCCTACAGCCCAGTCTTAAGAGACATTTTCTCGGTTGAGGCCGCCTCCTCTCTGATGACTTTGAAGCATGTATCCAGTTGAGATAAAACTGCCCATCACAGTCTCTTTGACTGTTTCTTTTACTCAGCCTTTCCTTATTTTTCATGGCCTTCATTTTTTTTTTTTTTTTTTTTTTTTAGCCAGGGTCTCACTATGTAACCCAGTCCGCCTTTGAGGTTGCTATCTTCCTACCTAAACTTCCTCGGTGCTGAGTACCCCTGGACCCAAGTTTGAACAACTTTCTTTTAAGAGAGCTGTTGAGGAGTTTGTAGACTGGCCATCTAGCTGGTCAGATCTGTGTTTTCCTTGTGATTGGTTAGGGAAGTATACTACAGGGTGAAGCATACCCTGCCGTGGTGACACTGACCTGGCCCACAGGACTAATGTGTTTGCTGGGTTTCTTCACTGTGAGTGTTTCCCAACCCTTTTCTATTATGTTCGTTGTTTCTCTGAGACCCATGTATACTGAATGGGCGGGGGTGCTAAAATTTACCTCCTCCAGGGGGGAGAACATACATATATTGTTTGAAAGTCCTTTCCAGGGAAGATTTATTGTCTCTTTGTAACTAGATTCTTTCTTTTAAAAAAACATTGAAAATTTAATCCTTATGTGTAAAGCTGTATTGCCTGAGTGTGTCTGAGCACCACATGTGCTCACAGAGGCCAAAGGAGGATGTCAGACTCCCCTGAAGTGGGGTTGTATGCTGTTGTAAGATACCACATAGGTGCTAGGAATCGAACCTTGGTCCTCTGTAATAGCAGCCCATGCTCTTAGTCACTGAGCCTTCTCTCCAGCTCGCTACATTATGTCTTTATACTAGTTTGGAGTAATAGTTTCTTAATATAAACCAGTGCTTTTCACCTCCAATGCACACACTGGATCCGCTTTTCCTGTGTGCTGGGGACTCTCATATTTCCTTCACACAGTCACAACAGACAAGACCCCGAGTCTTAACAAGGTTCCTTCTTTGTTCAACCCTAAGAATCAATAGCGCCATTAAGTCCATCAACACATGAGTGACCGGCAGGTGAGCGACAATGTCCACTGGCATTGTCTGAGGTTAAGGGTCTTTAACTCTCAACACCAGTATCTGGAGAATAGATACTCACACCTTTGATCCCAGCACTCGAAGGCAGAAGTAGGAAGATCCCGTGAGTTCGAAGCCAGACTGGTCTACCGAGTTAGTTCCAGGACAGCCAGGGTTACACAAAGAAACTCTGTTTTGAAAAACCAAAAATAAAATGAATAAGGTACTGGAGGAGAATTTGATTCAGCAACCTTTTAAAAGTGACTGAATTGTTCCCTTACAGAACTCAGCCGTCTTTAAATATGGCTAGAGCAGAAACAAGCAAGCAATGTCTGTCTCTTTAAATCATGAGCCTAGGGAGGAAAAACTTGGCTCCTTTGGTAGCCCGGTTCACCTGGGCAGCCTGGGGCCAATTGTAGAGCTCACATAGCTTCCAGGCATTCTGGAAGGTGGGACTTTGGGTATCTGAAATAGTTCTGTGGGCTGGATTGCTGACACTAGTGAGTGTGGGCTGGTCTGGGTGATCAAGATTGCTGTCCCGGCTTTTAGAGGCTCCTCCGTCTTCACGGGGATTTTGTTGGTTAGGAGTAGCGGGTGGGAAGGACCGATCTTTGGTCGGTCTCCAGGGGATCTTTGACTCCTTACTGCAGAAGAGAAACAGCCCAGAGGCAGGGGAACCTGAGCCAACCGATTAAAGGCCTCAAAAGAAGGGGAACTAATCTTGGTGGCTGCGGAAAACACCCTGTAGGAGGTCACAACAGCTCCCTGAAGTCATCCTTTTAGGCACTCTCTGGAAACGCAGATAGAGGAAAGTCCCTAGTAACTGGGACTTCTGAGAGTCCAGTTTTTTTTTTTTCCAAGAGCTTGTCTCTTAGAAAAGCTAAAGTTGGATTTCCGTCTAAAATTTTTACTCTGAAGCCCTAATTTTACAATTACCTACAAGCTTTTTCTACTTCTGTTTAATTACAAATTATTGAAAAGTTTCTGTGCCCCAATAAACCTCTCACCCGACCAAAAATCCAAATTAGACCAATTTAAACTGAATTAGAAAAAGCCCAGGTTAATGGATACCAACACTCCCGGGTGCCCTTCCAGTTCCCCCCCAAGAGAAGAGACCAGAAAGGATGACTAAAACCACGTGTTTGTTCTCTGGGGAGCAGTTTAAATACCCTGTGGGAGTGGTCTTGAGCATTGGTCGCTTTCTCAGAGGTGGAGTCTGGACTGAGGCAACTCCCAGGGTAGAGGGCTTGAGATGGAGCTTCCATCTAACATTCCAGACTCTTTGGGGAATGTATGGATGCCAGGGGCTGGGTGAAGCCTTAACCCAAACATTCCAGACCCTTTGGGTATATAAATGTCAGGGGCTAGGATAACACTTCCAACCAAATATCCCAGACTCTTTGGGTATAGAGATGCCAGGGGCTGGGTGAAGCCTTAACCCCCAAACAATTACTACTTGAGCAAGCCCCCTTTTCTGTTTTCTAAGCCCTAACAGGCTTAGAGATTCTATGTTGAAAGCAGGTCCAGCAATCCTTAGCTCCTGTTCTGGGTCAGGTTGTAACTGGCTTTCCACAGATATTTCCTTGGATTCCCAAAGTCTTTTGGATTTTGTTAAACACGCGAACCTGGCTTAGGTGATGGTAGAAAGTTTTCCTTCAGAAGCAGTCTGATAACACGGGAGGGAAACAGATGTTGAGTGAGATTGTCATGAGGGAAGCTGATGTTCTTTCTGATGTCTGACAAATGGTTCTGATGTGAACTCCAAGTACTGTGTGGCTTTTTAAAGCATCCTTCTACCTTCATGAGTTTTGGTTTTAATCTTAGAAAATAAATGTCTGGTGAGAAATACTAATTACACAATCTGTTGTCTGATACCTCACACCTGAAAGTAGCAGAGATGTATTTATTTCATCTTAGGCTATGAGGTCCTTGGCTGGCTCGTCTGAAAACAGCATCCCCTACAAGCCCTAAGGCTCCAAGAGCTGAGCTCTCATCCTCCAAGAGATTCTATGGCAAGAGAACTGGCAGCCAAGACTTGTACATCTGTTTAACCTGTTTAATTCATCTGAACAGAGGTACCTCTAGAGGAAGAACCAGGTTTTGTAGATTGAATGGTGAGGAAGAGGTTCCGCCTGGCTCCATGGATGGATGATTGGGAGTGCGTGAGGGTTAAAAGATTTCCTTGGTTTTATGGGAAATCTCTCCCAGGAGATTTGACAGGCTCCTTAAGAACACACTGTGGGATGGTTATGTTCATTATCCAAATGAGAGTGACTTAGTTACTACGCAGAAAATTGCAGATTAAGCATCTCAGCCCTGATGTCTCTCTGTCCAAAAATCTTTTTACTTGGTAAACCTGAAAGTGTTAAACAGGCACAAGGGTGGGGTTATGTGGCATTGCCGCCTCTACCCTTTGGTGGAGAGTTCCTTTCTGGGCTTCAAGCAGGTGCTCTGTTCTACAGATGCAGGAATCGTGGCTGGCAATTCTCTTGCCGTAGAGTTGCTTGGAGTATGAGATCTGGGCTCTTGAAGCATTGGTACCTGAAGCGTTGTTTGAAGTTAAATAGAAGTAGAAAAAGGTTGAAGGTAATTGATCCAAAAAGTAAGACTTCAATATAAGAAATCCATTTGGGGTGCGTGGGGACTTATGGCTCAGTGGTTAAGAACACTGGCTGCTTTTCTAGAGGTCCTGAGTTCAATTCCCAGCAACCACATGATGGCTCACAACCATCTGTAATGGGATCTCAAGCCCTCTTCTGGTGTACAGGTGTACATACAGACAAAGTACTCAAAAATCCATAATCTTTAAAAAAGAAAGAAAGAAAGAAAGAAAGAAAGAAAGAAAGAAAGGAAGAAAGGAAGAAAGGAAAAGAAGCTTGGCAGTGGTGGCACACGCCTTTAATCCCAGTACTTGGGAGGCAGAGGCAGGTAAATCTCTGTGAGTTCGAGGCCAGCCTGGTCTACAAGAGCTAGTTCCAGGACTGGCTCCAAAGCAACACAGAGAAATCCTGTGTCGAAAAACCAAAACTAAAATGAAAGAAAAAACAAACAAATAAAAAAGGAAAAGAAGAAAAGAAAATTGAATTTGAAGTTCAGCTTTTGCTTCTCCAAGAGCCATCATTCTTAGAAGTGCCAGTTCCCTGGGTGAAGGAGCTCCCCTACAGGATGCAGCTCACCGGGAGAAATGCTGCCCCACTGTTTAACCCTGCGAATGTTGGAGCTGGTTCTCCTGTGTGTTCTCATCCCTCTGACCGGAGGGTTGGGCCTGGAAGGTCTGTCGGTTGGTGTACTGAAGACACATCTGCCAGCCAAGAATTTGGTCAGACTTAGTACTGAGCAGACAACTTGGATGTTGACCCACTGCATTCTCGTGTCTAGTCATGGGGTCTGGATCCTTAGTTAATTCAGACTTATTCTTAAGTTACTATTTTTGTGTTTTGAGACAGGGCTCCTCTGTGTAACAGATCTGGCTATCTTGGAACTTACTTTGTAGACTAGTCTGACAGGCCTGCCTCTTTTCCCAAGTGCTGGGATTAAAGGTGTGCACCACCACCACCTGGTTGAAGTTACTAATTTTAATAAGTAGAACTCTTAGAAAATTTTGTGATATTTTTATGGGGGTGGATTCAAATCTCTGAATTATCAACTTCCAGATCACAAAGCTATAATTTCTTCAACTTTTAGATTTTCAATGTTTTGCCCAAGATAAGGTTTTGAGCCACTACTCAAGTGATAAAAAATTCTAAAGATCAATCTGTAAATGACAATAATCTTCTTTTAAAAATGTTTTTTAAGGGCTGGAGAGATGGCTCAGTGGTTAAGAGCATTGCCTGCTCTTCCAAAGGTCCTGAGTTCAATTCCCAGCAACCACATGGTGGCTCACAACCATCTGTAACGAGGTCTGGTGCCCTCTTCTGGCCTGCAGACATACACACAGACAGAATATTGTATACATAATAAATAAATATTTAAAAAAAATGTTTTTTAAAGACAGGATTTCTCTGTGTAGCACTGGCTGTCCTGGAACTCACTTTGTAAACCAGCCTGGTCTCAAACTCACAGAGATCTTCCTGTCTCTGCTTCCCAAGTGCAGGTGTGTGTGCCACCGCTGCCTGACATTAATCATCACTTTTTGAGGCAAGCAAACATCAGAGAAAGATGGTCTAAAAGACTGGCTGTTCACAGATGGCCTCTGATAAAGACCGTCCTGTATTTACTCTTTTTTTTAAAAATTTTTTTATGATTTATTTATCTTTTTTTAATTTTATGTGCATTGGTGTGAAGGTGTCAGATCCCCTGGAACCAGATTTTCAGACAGTTGTGAGCTGCCATGTGGGTGCTGGGAATTGAACCCGGGTCCTCATGTGGAGCCCTGCTTTCTGCCCCTTTTCTCTACACTTGTAGCTCTCCTTGCCTTTGTGGTCAGTTCAAAGCAGATTTTAACAGCCTAGCTCCACAGCTGGGGTCTCTCCTGGCTCTGTTCTCTCCAGCATCCTCCTGGATCTCTTTTTACATTTAGTTTGTGCTTGTGTCTAAGGTCTTTGAATTTATGGAAAACCTTAAAATCAGCTGGGTTTGAGAGAAACGGTGGAGCCTGAGACAGAAGAATGAGAGGAAGGAGGATGGGCCACACTGATTGATTGGCAGGTGGATGAAGGAGGGAGGATGGGCCGTTTGTTGGCTTTTCATACTTGTCTGATTTTATTCCACTCTCAACAACTCTTGTCATCATAGGTTAGGGCTCCTGTCCCACTCATTTTATTACCACTTTGCTTTAGACAATAGTGAGGCTAGATGCTTCTGATTGTTCTGATGTCATAGACATTTTTAGTTTCTGTGCATTTTAATTGGTCCCAAAATGTGGGGCCATGTTGGTGAGTATAAGAGAAGCAGAGCAGGGTTGTGCCTAATGGTGTAAAGTGTATGTGTGTGGAAATAAAAGAAAACAATGGATACTAGGTGCTGAGCCTCTGCTCTTAATCTAAACTTATTCAATACGGCATCAGTATTCTCGTTAGAACAATCATATAAGGTAGCCACTATCACAGAGAAGAAGGTGAGAGCCTCAGGTTAAGTCACTTCCCTATTCTCGCCACCTACTAAAATGTTCATTTTTAGATTCTTTTTTATAATTAATATTTAATTTTTATTAATATTTATGGTTTGTTTAGTTTTATTTTATGTGCATAGGTGTGAAGGTGTCAGATCCTCTGCAACTGGATCTTCAGACAGTTGTGAGCTGCTATGTGGGTGCTGGGAATTGAACTCGGGTCGTCTGGAAAAGCAGTCAGTGCTCTTAACTACTGAGCCATCTCTCTAGCCCCTCATTTTTAGATTCTTTTGAGATAGTTCTGTATCCAATTCAAGTGACTTAACGACGACTCTTCAGTTGGAATGTCTCACCTAATGTGCTAGCAAGGGGTTGGGCGTCATTTTTAAAGAGCAAGAAGCTACAGCCCTAACCGTAGTCAGGAGGATGTTACTCTTACCTTGCTCAGCAGGAAGCTAGGTGTATTAGGGAAATAATCACTTCCAGTGTCACAGAAACCCTTATCTGACTATTATAAACACAGACTCTGACGTCAACTGGGAAACGCAGGGTTTCTATTATGTGAGCACAGAGTGTGGTGTGGCAAGATCATAGGTTGTCATGAGCTGAGTCATGACTGTGTTTGTATCAGTCTAAATGACCAATAAAGACATCACAGGGTGGAGTAGGTCACTCAGGGCTTGAAACATACTTTATGGTGTCTGACGTCTGAGGTGGCATTTAAGAAATAAGGCCACACCTCTCAACTACTTCACCGGAGGATGAACAAAAAGTGCTGGGATTTGAACCCCAGATCTGGTTCCAAAGCCATGAATTCTGATAAAAGATGAGAGCAAACCATTGTGGGATCTCTTCCCATTGATGTCATAGGCATTATTAGTCTACATGTATGTTAATCGCTCCTGATTTCATAGGACCCACTGGCACACATCATTGCCTATACCTTCTATTCTACTTCCTCTTGGTCGTGGTTAATACCTCGGTCATTGCCCTCCCAAGTGGCCCGGGTGTCTTACTCACCTGCTCGGATCTGTTCATCCTTCACTTCTGTTGAAACTGTTGTCTTCGTCCCCCGTCTGTTGATCATTTTACTTGATCTCACCCTTATCAGCTGTTACCTTTGCGCCCTTTACTTTTGTCCAGGCAAGCCCTTGCAGCTCCCTTTGTCTTTCTGATGAGTTGCAGCCCTGATGGGTCTAGTTACCTACTGTCCTAATGCTTGAAAACTAGAGTTTGCTTGAAAGACGTGCTTGAAAGAAGGATTCAGTTTTTAGATTGATTTGTAAAAAACAGTCCTGGTCTCAAATCAGGCATGCTCCTTTTTTTCTGTGGTTTCCAGGTGCCCCCTATTGGCGGATGTGTTTAAAGCTCTAACTGATGAAACTGCAGCTGGGAGGTTAGGCTTCCTTTGCCCAGCATTAGTTGTATTCTAATAAGAGAATAAAAACAGGCTTCCTCTCATCTCTTCTAGGGTCATAGTTTTAGGGTCTGGAATCAACACTTAGCCATACCCATTCTCCTGTCTTGCCCATCCGAGAGCAATTTCTCATTTGAAAAAAAAAAAAAAAGCACAGAACTAGAAAATTTGGGCTATTCTTAAAGGAAAAATAAATCCCTTCTGAACTTTCCTTGGAAGACATAAAAGATCATTTATTCACCATCCTCTCCCCATTCCAACAGAGAGCTGATGGACCAAATACAGATGCTGGCAAGCCTAGCTTGGCCGAAATAATGAGCTGTTGTACTTCAGAAAACTCCTCCAATCTTCTCCCCCTCCTTCCCCTTCTTAAACCATACCTTATATACTCCAGCCTTTCTGAGATTTCATATCTCAGAAGAACCTGGTGACCGGAGCTGCAGGGGAGGGTCTTGTGTGAGTGACGTTTTCCTCCTGTCTGGAAAAAGAAAGGCTAACAGGCCCATTCCTCCATTTGGGCTCCTGCTTGCTGATACTGTTGTTCAGAAGATTTGGGCTTCTGATGTAGCTCGGAGACTGAGAAGATTGTGATTGGTCCTTTTGTGCTCATCCAAAGAGAGTACAACCGGGCCATGGAGGTGTACGCCTTTATTTTTCATCCTGTTTGTATGGTACCCTGATTAATACAGACTATTGTAATTAGTCTTTCTTGTTGGACTTTTTTTGGACTGCGAATCCCCAAATAATGACACAGAGACTTAATATTAATTATGAAAGCTTGGCCTTTAGCTTAGGCTTGTTCTCAACTAGCTCTTACAACTTAAATTAACCTGATTTTATTAATCCATTTCTGCCACACGGCTTTTCACTTCTCTTCCATTCTGCATGTCTGACTTGCTCTATGTCTCACCAGCATCTCCCCAACCCACCCCCACCTGACAGATTCTAACCCTGCATTCCTCTCTCTGTCTGGAAGTCCTGCGTATTCTCCCCTGCCTAGCTGTTGGTCCTTCATCTTTTTATTAAACAAACCACAGCAATACATCTTCACAGAGTGTACAAATATCTCACAATATTTTCCTCTTTTGTCTAAATAAAAAAGAAAGATTTTAACTCTAATACAGTAAAACTATATACAATAAGAACAATTATCATGTAAGGACTACATTTACAATGTCCAGTCCAACTGTAATTGTCAAGTTTGGGGAAATTATTATAGTCTATCCTATCTTGGCGAGTCCAAAGTTTTATACCTAAAACACTCTCTATCATCAATGTATTACCAACCTAAAAGTATCTTTTTGGACCTTAAAGACATTTTCCTAGATAAACAATTTAAGCTCTTATGTCTCTCAACCTTATAAAATTTGCATCTCTTTTGTAAGTTTCTTTTCTGAATTTTGCAACAAAGAAAATGGTATAACTATCTAGTCTTCAACCACATTAGAGACCTAAGAAGGATAAAATATTACCTGAACAAATAGGAAGTACAGAGCAAGCAACTTCCACAACTATAGAAATGACAAAGGCTACCTGGGCAGTCACCCAAGGTTCCTCTGTAACATAGGAACATCCATCTTTGGCCTACAGGCCTAGAATATCTGACAGACTTTTTTTGTGAAGCAGGAAGTTTTGAAGGACTATCACACCTTGTCTTTGCAAAATTTGACAATTAACTTATGTTATGTCCTGCTTGTCCAATTTGGAGAGCATATTGTGACAAGAGCAGTTTCTTATGCAGTGACTAAATTCACAATGAAAGCAAACTCCACATGGAGTTTCTTTGATGCCCATTATCCTTTTGTGAAGTAGATGGTGCTACCAAGAGCAAACATGTCTCACTGTTACAAAAAGTCTTATGTTATTAAAACATCTTAAATGTTATGTTCTATAGGTCTCTGAAGTGTTTGAAGACCACTTACTGATCTAAAATACATCTCTGTTTGATCTTGAAAACATACCTAACATGATTACAAGTTTGTTGTAAATGAATAACTGCTAACCTGCATTTCTTAATTATTGTAAAATGTTTGTAATAATAGCTTTCATGGACTAGAACTATACAGAACTTTTTATTGTTGTTGTTTGAAGACAGGCTTTCTCTGCGTAACAGTCTTAGTGGTCCTGGAATTTGTTCTTGTAGTCTAGGCTGGCCTCAAACTTACAGAGATCTGCCTACCTCTGCCTTCCAAGTGCTGTGATTAAAGGTATACACCAGCACTCCCTGGCTATACAGCACATTTTTAAATGTGCTGTGAGGTACAATACCTTAAAAAAGAGTAGAAACATATATAAAATAAGTTATAACAAACTAACCTTAAATTTTTATCAATATATAAAAATCCATACCACTGTAAAATATTTTAGATTAATCATGGATTTTTAGTTTAAAAGTAGATTCAATAATCTACTCTTTTATCCTATCATTCCTATATCCCCCTTTTCTTTTCAGAAAGATATTCCTGTAAATGGAAGTTTCTCTCCTGCCTACCAGTTACTGAATAATCACATAGAGGCTTATATTAATTATAAATGTTTGGCCTATGGCTCAGGCTTATTACTAGCTAGCTTTTACATTTAAACTAACCCATTATTATTAATTTGTGTCTTGCTACATGGCCTGTGGCTTACCAGTACTCTGGCATCTTGCTCTTTGGGCAGCTGCTGGTTTCTGCCTAACTCTGCTCTCCTTCTCCCTGTATCTGCATTTGGCTTTCCTGCCTAGCCTTATTCTGCCTGACTATAGGCCAAATCAACTTTATTTATCAGCCAATGAGAGCAACACATATTTACAGCATACAGAAAGATCATCTCATAGCAGATTCCTAAATCTAATCTTCTTTGCTTAGTTTTCTCCCTGACAATGACCAATAACAACTTGCAACCAACCCTCCTAAATGATAATAAACATCCATAACCCACTAATGACCAAAAACCACTCACCTCAGCTCTTGGGAATATGGGCATCATATTCTCTAGACTACTTCCTGTTGTCTGGGGGTGATGGCATCTTTAGGGGACCCTGATAAAATTTGGATAATGGTCAAGTCCTGGGAGAGGTAGCTGTATCATTTGTTGCCCAGTCTCTGTGTAATGGGAAAGTTCAGGGCTTATCTGAAATCCTAGTGAGAGTAGTCTATAAGGCTGAATCATCTTAGCTAGCTGCTTTGAAGTTGTTCTAGATGCAGATTTTTGAGGAAATTGTAACAGGCATTCTGAGAGGCTGGATCACCTGGGCTACTTGTCTTCATTGCTGTCTGGTCCTTTTTTTCTGAAAACACAAGCTTTTAAAGTAACATACATATCTGTATTAACATAAGCATGGAATATGCGATGTGTACAAATCTGTTAAATCTGCTCTATGTTTGAGCAGATAAAAAGCATTTTTATAAGTCCATTTGCACTGTATAACAAAACTACAAAATAAATCACCATCCATGCCTTAAAACATGATGGCATGTAATAACAAGTCATGAGGACTCTGTAGCCAAGAAGATTGATTGTGTCTCATCAAGTCTCAGAGCTGTTCTCACTTAGAGGGATCAGAATACACATCACCTGTCCTGTAGTTTTCTTAGTTTCTTCTTTCACATCTGCAGCCAAGATTTTCAGGAAGTCTCCTCTGGTCAAATCTGATTTTTATTTATTTTGAAGGAATCCATTGTTTTTGTTTCCTGTGGAAACAAAGGCATAACCTTTCCCCCAGTGTAACACATTTCCCAACTTCCACTCTGAAATTAAGACAGTCTTAAAATGTATAGACTAGTTTAATTTAGCATTTCTTTCTACATTCAATGTCTTTTCAAAGTCAACAAAGCACTATACAGAACCCAGATACCCTGTGTATTTTCCATCCTTACATGCTTATAATTATTTTTCTATTGTTTTATTCTTTAAAGATATTCAAAATTATTTTAAACTATTTATTTTTATGACCATGTATATAAATTTTCTTTCTTCTTTTCAGCACCTAAGTACCTTTTCAAGCATATTGTGTCTGTTAAGAGTTTTTTTTTTTTTTTTTTGGCCTGAACCTGGTTTTTTCTTTTTTAATTTTTGTTATTTTGCACATCTGCAGCATTTCTCTGACTGCATGATCCAAACCTTAAACAGCAGGGGTACCACGTTCTGCTTAGCACATGGTGCTGGCAGTTGACTCTGCCTCTCTCAGTATCTTGGCCCACATCCAAACAATGACATCTGCCACCAGGTCCCACCTATATTGTTTATTCTTGATTGGAAGGAGGCATGTAGATTGAGAAATTGCAGGTAGAAATAACAGAAACACAGAAGACACAGACATAGGATCGATTTGGGAGGACTGTCAGTGAATATTGCAGCTTCAAGTTTATTATTCATAGCCCTTTTGTACCCCAAACCAAAGGGGAGGGCAAAAAGATTTTATCCTGATACAAGAAACAAACAAGAGTTCAAAACACTGAGAAGCAAAACAGCAAGTAGCTACACCTTAGGCCTGTTGTTTGACCTTGAAGGAGCAAAACAAGCTCGACCTCTCTAACCCTAAGTCAAGACAGAGCAGAGTCACTTCTATGGGCTCTCACACCTCAGTTCCTTGAGAGCCTAACCTCATGCTGGTGGGACCCCAGAGTCACATTTGCCCACACCATCTTTGGTATTTTGCTGAGTTCATGCCACAACTGGTGTCTCTATCTAGTCTCCTGTTCTAATAGCTTGGCATTCAAGTGCTCAGCTGCATAGTAGGGCCTCTTAAAAGAGCTGCACCTCTGTATACCACAGCAGCAGACTCCCTGTCTGGGACTTTACTCAATTTTCTCAGACTCTATGTTTGGATATATGGACTGTGCCCTATGTTGAGTGCCAATAATAATCAGTCTTTCTTGTCATATTTTTGTTTGGGAACACCAACCCCCAAATAATAACATGAAGACCTACTGCTGTGGGACACTGGCCTTGTACCCTAAAAGATTTGTCACTTGTACTGGTTTAATAAAATGCTGATTCATCAGTAGCCAGGCAGGAAGTATAGGTGGGGTGACTAGAACAGGAAAATCCTGGGAAGAGGAAAGGCTCAGTTTGCAGTCATTACCCAGATGCAGAGGAAGCAAGATGAGACTGCCTCACTGGGAAAAGGTACCAAGCCACATGGCTAACACAGACAAGAATTATGGAATAATTTAAGATGTAAGAAATATTTAATAAGAAGTCTGAGCTAATAGGCCAACCAGTTTATAATTAAAGTAGGTTTTTGTGTGTTTCTTTGGGACTGAATGGCTGTGGGACCGGGCAAGACAGAAACCTCTGTCAACAACTTACTATTAATTATGAAAGCTTGGCCTTTAGCTTAGGCTTGCTCCTAATTAGCTCTTATAATTTAAATTAACAGGCTTTATTACTCAACGTTCTGCCATGTGACTTTTTACCTCTCTTCTATTCTGTACATCTGACTTGCTCCATGTCTCACTGGCATCCCTTCCCCCACTAGATTCTAACCCCGTGTTCTTCTCCCTTCCTAGAAGCCCCACCTATCCTCTCCTGCCTAGCCTGTCAGCCATTCAGAACTTTATTAAACCAATCACAGAAATACATCTTCACACAGTGTACAACTATCCTGCGATGATCTCTAGTATTAAAAAAGAAAAAAAATAGAGAATTGCCTAGGTCAGTATAGATTCAACGAGGCAACCATCAACCCAAATGTGAATCCAACCTTACTTGTTTGGGTTCCCTGGCCTTTTGAATCTTGGATGCTTAATGATGAACCTTATCTTAAGGAGTGATGCAGATATGGTTGGAGGTCATGAACAGATTACTAGGTCCAGGAAAGTCATGATTTAATCTAGTCATATAATTTTCCTAGTCAATAGCAGCCAGAAATCCTAGCACGGCAGTGGTGGTGCACATCTTTAATCCCAGCACTTGGGAGGTAGAAGCAGATAGATCTCTGAGTTCCAGGCTGGCCAGAGCTACATAGAAAAAGCCTGTCTTGAAAAACAAATGAACAAACATCAAAAAGAGAGAAAGAAAGAAACAAAGAAACAAACAAAGAAAGAAATCCATACAGTGAGAAGGTGAACTAGAGGAAACCTAGGTCTGTCTTCTAATCATTGTTTTCAGGAAAAAACTTGACTCACAAAGATTGATGGGAAAATTGAATAGCTTCTCTTTTTATCCTGGATACAGGTGACCTCTGTCCAGGGGATGTAGTAGCATATGGATGTTTAATCAGTGTACATATGTATTAGTTAGGGCTACTATTGCTGTGATGGACACATGGTCAATGAAACTTGTGGAGGTAATTTCCTCATTTTTCTTAGTATCCATAGTAGTTTAGTTTTATAAGACTAGCACTGTAGATAAGATAGCAAACAAAAACACTTCTCTTTTTGCAGCTGTGAGTTGCAGGCCACTAATTAGGGAGTTGACTGAGAAAGTGCTCCTTCCTTGCTTTGTAATAAGTTAGCTAAGATTTAGTACATTGTGAGCTGTTGGGATGACTCTGTTTCTTATCATTTACTTAAGAAATGTCATGTGACCTTTGAATGCAGTACCTGAAGGATTTTGTGGGTCTTTGTAAGCTGTGAAGAATTCAACATGAGAGAGTGAAATCATCAAAAACAGAAAAAGAAACTTGTGAAAGAAAGGGTTTATTTGGCTTATACTTCCATATCAATGTTCACCATTGAAGGAAGTCAGGACAGGAACCCCATCAGGATAGGAACCTGGAGGCAGGAGCTAATGCAGAGGCAATGGAGGGGTGCTGCTTACTGACTTGCTCCACATGACTTGCTCTGCCTGTTTTCTTACAGAACCCAGGTCCGCCTGCCCAGGGATAGCACTATCTACCGTGGGCTGGACCCTCTCCCATCAATCAACCATTAAGAAGATGCCCTACAGCCAGATCTTGTGGAGGCATTCTTTTAATTGAAATCCATTTCCTGTAGATGACTGTAACTTGTGTCAAATTGACAGAAGACTAGCCAGCTTGTCGGGTAGTGGTGGCACACGCCTTTAATTCCAGCACTTGGAAGGCAGAGACAGGTGGATCTCAGTGAGTTTGAGGCCAGCCTGGTCTACAAAGTGAGTTTCAGGACACCAGAACTGTTACACAGAGAAACTCTGACTCAAAAGAAAAAAAAACCAAAACCAAAACCAAACCAAACTAAACCAAAAAAGAGTAGCCAGCGCAACCTACAACATTCAGATTAGGGACACATTAAGCAGTCAGGATGTTATGCCAACCCTCCTGCTTTCTGAAGTTGGCACTGACACTCTAAGAGGCACCAGCTCTAGAGGATGTGCCATGTCCTCTCTTGGTCTTGTAGTGGGTCACAGACAGACAGGACATAAAATTCTACATGTACATTCCTAGGCCCTTTCCAAGTCTTCTGCTCTGAGAATTTTCAGAACCTCTTCATGTAGGCAGCTGACAGAGAGCATGCCACTGGACACTGTCCAGGCAGGATGTGCCCACCAGGCTCCAGTTGTTGGTAGTGCCTGGTCCTACTGGCAGACCTCCTGCTCTAATGCTAGGTCCGGGAATGAAAGGCATTTGTCGGGAAAGGTAAGTTCCTTGTCCAGGTGCAAGGTCCTAACTCCTTCCTGGACAGTCATATTTCAACTTTCTTCAGGATGGGATAGAAACCAGAAGCAATAAATTGCATCCCTGGTCCTATAGGTTGAACAAAGATCCCTATCTTGAGTTTCATATGAATGTCATCTCCCCAATCCTCTAATAAGACTCCCAAGGTTAAGATGAGCCCACAGCAGGAATGTACGTGTACACACTTGTGTCTGGAGGCCGTACAAGTTACCTACGTTCACAGCCTCTTGGGCATTGGGTGCTGATCTGTGCAGTGTTGGGAACATCCCCTGTGAGACAAGAATCCCAGAAGGTTAAAGGAAGATAACTTTAGTCTGTAAGATCTCTTCAAGTCCATAAAACATAGCTGTTAACTGCTCCCGCTCTTTCTATCTGTAAGATACAGGCTGTTCTGAGTAGTCAGCCTTACCAACATGATGGCCAGCAGGGGGCAGCACTTACACATACAGCCAAATTTTCTGGCTCTTGGGTGAGTTGGCCTGTGTTGCCTTGTTGACTAAATGTGAAGCTTCCCCCTCCAACAGTTATATTTGAAAACACAACTGGATGAAAATTAATTAGCAAAAAAAAAGAAAGAAAGAAACAAAACAAAACAAACCCAAAAATAAAAGCTGAGTTTTGACTACTCAAAGTTATTTGAATGCGTGTATTTGAAAGTATGGTACTACATTCATCCCATCTAGAGGTCAGGAGGGGTCTGTACTGAGGATATTCCTTCTGAAAATGGAAAAGAAGCTTCAGTATCCTCACACGTCTTAAAGATTTTTCAGTTTGCCTGGAATTCACAGCACCTTTTCCTTTTATTGAGAATGACTACCCCCACCACGTGATAAATCCTTATTATGGTTCCCCTCCCTTTCTTCCTTCTGGCTCCTCCTGAACTCCCTGACCATTCAGATCCGCCCCACTTCTGCCACTCAGTAGAAAACAGACTTCTAAGAGATAATAATAAAATAAGATAAAGCAGAAGCAAACACATGAATGGGACAAGACAAACAAACAGAAGGAAAAGAGCCCAAGAAAAGGCACAAGAAATGAGTCTAACAGTCAACAAGACAAGCGACAGCCTACAGAATGGGAAAAGATTTTCACTAACCCTACATCAGACAGAGGTCTGATCTCCAAAATATACAAAGAACTCAAGAAATTGGACACCAAAAAAAATCACATAATCCAATAAAAAAATGGAGTAAAGACCTAAACAGAGAACTCTCACCAGAGGAATCTAAAATGGCTGAAAGACACTTAAGGAAATGTTCAACCTCCTTAGTCATCACAGAAATGCAAATCAAAACAACTCTGAGATTCCATCTTACACCTGTAAGAATGGTCAAGATCAAAAACACTGATGACAACTTGTGCTGGAGAGGTTGTGGGGAAAAGGGAACACTTCTGTATTGCTGGTGGGAATGCAAGCTGGTCCAACCCCTTTGGATGTCAGTGTGGCGATTTCTCAGAAAATTAGGAAACAACCTTCCTCAAGACCTAATAATACCACTTTTGGGTATATATCCAAAGGATGTTCAATCGTGCCACAAGGACATGTGCTCAACTATGTTCATAGCAGCTTTGTTTGTTATAGCCAGAACCTGGAAACGACCTAAATGCACCTTGATCAAAGAATGGATAAGAAAAATGTGGTACATTTACACAATGGTGTACTACACAGCAGAAAAAAATAACAACAGCTTGAATTTTTTAGGAAAATGGATGGAGCTAGAAAACATTCTTTTGAGTGAGGTAACCCAGACACAGAAAGACAATTATCACATGACTCACTCACAGGTTGTTTTTAAACATAAAGCAAAGGAAGCCAGCCTACAAACCACAATCCCAGAGACTTAGACAACAATACAGACACTAAGAGAGACTCACATAGATCTAATCCACATGGGAAGTAGAAAGTATAAAAAGACAAGATCTCCTGAGTAAATTGGGAGCATGGGGACTTTGGGTAAGGATTGAAGTATGGAGGGGAGAGACAGGGAGGAGAGCAGAGAAAAATGTAGAGCTCAATAAATATCAATAAAAAAATAAGAATTTTTTTTTAAAAAAGAAATGGGTCTAAAAGCAGAGACCCAGTTGCTCTCACACTGAGAAATCCCATGAAAACACAAACCTGGAAGCCATCTATATACTCAAAGGACTTGTATTTGTAGGGTAAACAAAGGGAAAAATAAAAACTAAAAATAATAAAGTAAAAAATAAAAAAGGATAAAATTTTTTTAAAAGGAGGGTGGGAAAAAAGGAAAAGGAAAAAACCCTGAGAGGATCTTACAAGACAAGGAACCAGCAAAGACGCCACTGAGTCGTTTTGTGTTGGCCATCTGCTGCTGGGTAAGAGAACTACCCTTAAGAGTAGTTTCTTCCCCCGGTGAGACTCTGTTGGAGAAAGCTGACATTTCCTTTGTGAGTGTTACTCTATCGGAGACAGCTTCTGGATCAGGGATGGGGCATGTGTCTTCTTCTCCTTTCAGCTCTAGGACGCCATTGGTGCAGACCCCGCAGACTGTGTGCATGCTGACCCAGTCTCTGAGTTCATACGTGCCTCAGCCTTGTTGTGTTCTGAAGGCCCCATTACCTTGGTGTCCTCCATCGCCTCTGGCTCTTACTCTCTTTCTACCTCCTTTTCTACAGCATTCTGTGAGCTCTGAGGGGAGAGATTTGACGGAGACATGCCGTTTAGGGTTGTGTATTCCAAGCTCGCACATTCTCTGCATACTGGCTGGCCCTCGCAGCAATTTATCCCAGCACTTTTCCCGCACTGGCTCTTCTGCCTTTCCCAGCGGCATAGCTTTGTCCTTATAAAATCATTTATAAGAATTGTCACATTCTCTTCCTCACCCTAGCTTGGTGTTTTCCAGTTCACAGTAGCTGTAGCTTTCTCTTTAGGTTGCAGGTCATTGTGGCTGTGGACGAGCAGAAGGCAGAGCTCAACACAAACCACCTCCTTATGGCTGTGTAGAGCAAGAGGCCGTGTACCGCATTCTCCACAACTGTTTCAGACAAAGGGTGCTGGGCCATGTAGAGGATTCTGTGTTGTAGGATATTACTCAAAGATGTGTTATAAAGATGCGCTGCATTCTTTTATGTTGCATTAGTTTAACTCTGTGAAGCTGTGTTATTTTGCCTGTCTAAAACCCCTGATTGGTTTAATAAAGAGCTGAACAGCAAATAGCTAGGTAGTGTGGCAGTGTTCCTGTAGTGTGGGGCCTCTGGTGGCCCAGTATGTCACGGTGAAACCATATGGCAGGAAGAGCTGCTTACTTCATGGTAGCCAGCAAGCAAAGAGACAGTAGGGAGGGCTGAAGTCACAGTCTCCCCTTCAAAGGATATCTCTACTGACTTAACCTCCTCTAGGCAGCACCCCCTCCCAAAGATTCTACTATTGCTCAGTAGCATGTTGGGTTGGGGTCCAGTTCCTTAACATATGACCTTTGAGGATATTTCAGACCACATTATAGCACTGATAATATTAAGAGACTAGAAATAAGTTCAATGGCGAGGTGAAAGGAAGGGTAAGAAGAGACCGTCCATCTTGCAGATGTTGATCTAGGGGAGGTAGAGGATTGAGGTTATTTATGCAGTACTGACTCCTAAAGTCCAGGCTCAAAAGGAAAGGTGATGATGATTTCAGACCTATCAGGATTAGAACCGAATTAGAACAATAAGACAGTCTCAAGAGTAGGTATCACACACCTGCTGTTGCCATCGTAATTGTGCCCAGAGAGGCTGACTGGAATGAGCTGCTCAAAGAATAGAGGTAGTGAGCCTAACCAAGACCACCCTACGTTAGTCAGTAGGCAGCCAGCTGCAAGGGTGACCCCAGCCAAGATCAGGAGAATTCAGCAGAACAACTAAGTGATCATAGGAGTCCAATAAATGGTTGGGATTTATATTTGAGATTATAATATAATCACATCAACATTCCCTTTCCTTATTCCAAACTTTCCCACGTACCTGCTAGCTCTTTTTCAAAATCATAGCCTCCTTTTTCACTAACTGTTGTTACAGGAACACACATACACACACACACACACACACACACACACACACACACACACACACACGTATATTCCTAACCATAACGTACTCAATTATATAATGTTACCCTGTATGTGTGTTTTCAGGGCTGATCATCTGGTATTGGATAACCATCGGTTTTCAAAATGATTTTATTTTGTTCTGCCTGCACATATGTCTGTGCATTAAGTACATGCTTGGTGCCTATGGGTGCAAAGCAAGAGGCTCAGATGCCCTGGAACTGGAATAACATGGTTGTCAGCTGCCATGTGGGTGCTGGAAATCAGACCCAGTTTCTGCCAGTGCTCTTAACACTGAGCCACCTCTTCAGCCACAGTGGTTGTTGATCTGAGCTACTAAGTCTTTGTCCTTTTTAAGTATGAGTAATTGGGTAAGAAGTTCTTCTTACTGTATTCCATCTGGGGTCCTATGTGTGGCATGCTTCCTGCCTTCAAACCTAGAAGTCCCCCGAAATGTTCTCAGTGTTCTCTTGTCCATGTGGGATAAAGGCTTAGGACAAGGTAATCAAATGCACGTGTATAGGACTTTGAGAACAACTACACGTACTAGTGAAAGTCAAAATTTCCAACCTCTCCCACCTTGATATTGCTTGCTTCAAACCTTGATGGTGGCATTGCAAGCTGCATGTGGTCCTTGCACTGACACTTCTAGTCACTTCTTATGCATAAGTGACCCTCCTACTTACAAATATTCCAAGTAGATTTTGCTTGCTACTGGTAATTCCATGAATTGGGAAATATTTGCACAGAATATTTATCTCTGTTTACACGGGTCAGTGGGCCCATTCTCCACCCTCTGAAATTGGAAATCCTTCACTTGGAAGTTCTTTGAAATTTGTTTGATGGGTAATCTCAACTGTCAAGTTTGTGTGACCTAGAATCACCTGGGATGACCCTCTGGGTGTGCCTGAGGGAAGTTATTTTAATTAGGTTAGTTGAGGTGAGAAGGCCCACCCCTTGTAGGTGGCACCATTCCCGAGGCTGGGATTCTGGACCATCTAGGAAAGAGATGAAATGTGACTGGCTCTCTCAGGCTCCTTCTGCTGTGATTTCACCATGATGATTGACTGAAACCGCAACTGTGAACCAAAGAAAACCCTTTCTCCCTAAAGTGCTTTGTCAGGGTATGTCAGGGTATGTCAGCACAGCAACAGAAAAGGAAACCAAGTCGTTTAGCCAGAGATCTGCAAATGTGCGCAGTCCACTACTTTATGGTAAAGTTGTATGGGAAAACTTCAGGAGCTATGCCTCTGTACTATTTGTCTTGAAAACACAAACATAGCTCAGTTCCTATGCTGCTGAATTCATCATTTAATATGGGTTCCTGCAGACAGAACACTAATTACAGACAAAAATCTTCCCCGCCTTATATGTCAGGAATGACCAAGATTTAAACTTCTCTCTCTCTCTCTCTCTCTCTCTCTCTCTCTCTCTCTCAGAGAATTCTCTCTGAGAGAAACAGACAGACACACAGGTGACAGTTGGATCCCCGCAGCTAGGGATGACTGTGAGCTGCCTGGTGCTGGGAATGGAGCTTGGACCCTCTACAAGAGCAGCAAGCACTCCTAACCACTGAGCAATCTGTTCAGCCTTTTGAATTTTAATATAATCACCTTAGATTTGTGGCTTGTAAGTTTTGCTTGTACTAGTACTATCGCTCTAATATATGGAAACCTAGACCCACAAACATTAGCAGGACATTTAAAAATCTTGGCTTGCCCCTGGGTCACTTAAATTTTAATCTCAACTCAGAAAATCTTGAATCAGAGAAGAAACTGGAGAACCACCAACTTTCCCATCTCCTGGTTCTCAGTTGTCTCCTATTGAGTTCAACAGAACCAGGACCCTAGATGAGGATCAGCTGGCATTGGTCCAATTTTTGCATCTCTGAAATATATCTTGGCTCAATACCATAGTAGAGGCCACCATCTCTCATCTAGATTATTACAATAACTCAAGACAAGTTTGAGGCATAGAAATGTCATGTGTGAGGGAGGGTAGGCCTTCTGTGATGTGGTCCTCATTTACCATTGCAGCTTCTGTCCTCTCAGGGTAAAGACTTCTTTCTGACCACACTGATCATTTTCAGAACCCTGAGCCCTTCTAACACAGCTCTCTCTGACTATATGCTTTTCTCACTGGGGGACTATCTATCATCCATCAAGTCCAATTCAATGTCGCATACTATGTGAACCTCCAGACAGACCTGGCATTCATTTCTTGTAATACTGTTAATTATTTAGTCTCATTTACATAACAGAGCATTTATTTCCCCCACTTCCCTAATGTTCAGTGTTATTATATTCCATGTCACGGGCTAGACTGGTAGAGCAATCAAATAATGTCTCTGGAGAGTATGGGAGGAGTGATTAAAAATGAAGAAGAGGAGAAAGAAAGAGCCTGGAGTCCCAGGAGCTCAGTTCTATCCTGCAAATATATTTAAGGTGTTCATTCTGCCAAGAAAAATGTCCCTGACATTTAAGAACCATATTTATGAAGCGAGTGACAGAAGGAAAACGCATGACAATTACTGCCTTGGCTGACACACTATTCTGAAACAATGTATCAGTCATACTAACAAAACAAGAGTCCTTCCTTCCTTGTTAACTGAACCAGCAGCACAGCAGCTGACCGAATCATGGACATTTTACGACCATTGGCATCGGTTATGGTTTGAACCTGGCCTCAGACCAGATGTTTGGAACTGAGTTCCTCTATTTGATAGGATTCTATTGCACTACTAGACATCCTGTCAACAAAAAACTTACAATATTGTATAAGGAAATAACTCCTCTCATTGGAATGATTACAAGAGCTAAAACTGGGTACCAAAGACTTCACTACTGGGAAATAATTTGTAATTGTGTGACGCTCATGGCATCCGGTTTTAAGAAGTATTGAACTGCATATACTGACTTGGAAGTTGATCATGACAGAACTTGTACGATCATGAACCTATTTAATATTTTGGAAAAAGACATTCACGTATATAAATACTATATATTTGATCAAAAATGGTTGGAAGAACAATCACCAGAACCAATGATTGTAATATAGAGGAACATGTGAAAGACATCACAAATAAGTAACTTTTTAGCTAAAATGACACACCATGACATGGGAAAGTGAAGGTTCAATGTTATGTGTCTGGAAGGAGGACATACTTTGTCTATTGGGGCCCTCAGATGGGGATAAAGCATTCAAGGTCATTAAAAAAACCAAGTAACAGGAAACATCAGTAACAACACCACTCACAGCCCACGAATTTTCTAACTTGCTGGGTCTAAACTCGGAAGTAGAGCATTTGTCTTGCATGTGAAAATGATACTAATTCCTTGTCAGTTCCTTGATCTTTGAAGCAGACTTTCAGGTGATCCGGTTACATACCTAGGATGACCTTGAATTAGCAAATCTCTACTTCTATCTCCAAAGTGATTGGATTACAGGGATACACTATAAGTCCAAGTCATGTTGTTCTGAGACCTATTTCAGATCCTTCAGGAAGTTACTTAAGCTACTCAACCATGTTTTGGAGGGAGACTGGGATCCTGGGTATTGTTAAGTAGGTTGAGCATAGTTAGATCCTATCTGAAACAAACTGAGAACTCAAACACACACATGAAAACAAAAAAATCTTAAGAACTAAAAGTTAGCAATGATTCCTAAGTGATATTTTGATTGTGTGAAATACACACATGATTACTTGTAGCTCCATATCTCCAAGCACGCTGCACATACAAACTCCTCATATCCGTAGGTTACCCATGGTATGGAGAGAAAGACCAGGAACCAGATGCAAGCTATCCTAATGCTCAACCCCTGAGCTGAACCATCAAGTCTGAAAAGTCCACATCCTTTTCACAGTGGGTGAGGCTGGGGACAGAACCCCAGGGCCTCATACATGCCGAGCAAGCACCCACCACTGAGATACAGCCCAGTTCGTGTTAATCAACCCATTTGCCTTTGTTCATTTTTGTAAGCTGGTGTGTTTACAGAGAGTTCTACTCTACAGCCGAGGCTCAATGGAAGCCAATATGCAGCCCACCTTTTATATTTACGTGCTTCAGGTTTGAGGGTGTTGGGCTAAGAGGTGTGCGCTGATGCACACAGATCTGGGATTTGCTACTCAGTCCAGACTAGTGGTTACACATGTTCTTTAGATCAGGTTTGTTCAAACTTGCAATCCTCCTGCCTCATGTTCTTATGTCATCAGACATGGCTCAAAATCGGTGTCTTAAATTTTTTCATATGAGGAGACAAGCAAGAATATTTTGTGTGTCACCTTGGACTATGTGCGAGCCTTAGAAACAACCTGGAGATCTGGACTGGGTGTTTTCCTTTTTGGTCACCATGTGGACATGTGTGAACCAGCTTCTCAGAGCACGGTCTCCAAAAGGCCAGACAGTGACCACACCCAAGGAGTCAGCTTCTCCTCCTCTGGGGCTTTCTGTTGCTGCTGAGACAGCATCCCTTGTGTTACTGTCTCCTCTAAAACAGCCTGTGTAGTAAGAACGTCCATGCACTTCTGCTCCTCCTGCCTCTACCTTCCATGTGATGGGAATAGAGGGATGGATCTAGCGCAGCCTCCACTACGGATCTGGATGACCTTAGAAACCATACCTCCCATTTCAATCAGCTTCCAGTATCAAGGGTGCTTTCTGCACACAAACTTCCCCTTAACAGAGAATAGAATGAAATTCCATGGAAAATTGTTTCCGTGGTGGTCCGCACATCTACCCTTGGCATTCAGGGTGGGCAGCATCAGGACAGAATTCAGGCTAGCCTCAGCTACATAGCTGACTGCAGGCGGGGTGAGTCTACATCAGACCCTGAAAATTAATGGAAGGTGTATGGAAGGGAGACCAGGACATATCCCCTTAAGTAATGGCCCAGAGTCTCCGTGCTCTGGACCCAGGGCCTCACACCAAAGCTGGGTCTAGATGAGAACCAGAGGTTGGAGGATGTCACTCCATGCAGGTAAATGCCATGTCCCTGCTGTAAGTCCCCACATTATCTTTCACTGGGCAGCATATGAAGACCGAGTCCCGTGTATGAGTGTGTCAGAAAGGATCTGCTTATAGGGGGCATGTCCTCTGCAGAGAAATAGCTCAGAAGAGCAGTTGCTGCTCACTAAATAGGTCCAGTCTGTGTTCTCTGTCATAAGAGAATGTTGCTCTGTGAGGTCAGAGCGCTGGAGGGAAAATATAAAACGTGGAGCAGGAGGAGACAGCTCATGACCACTGTGCACCTTGGCCTGTGATACTCAGCTGAAAATAGGATCAGGTCAGGTCAGGTTTCCTGCAAGTGTCAACTGCTATCGTGGAAATCACTTCTGTTCATGTTTTTAATTTTTTTTCAGAGAGATCTTACAATTGTTTTGCAGAAGATACAGTAAAAATGATACTAAAGAAGGCTATATTGTAATAAACACAACAATGAGGAAATAAATGAGTATGAGCAAAATCTTTTATTCTTACTATATTAGGTTCACAAAAAAGTATAGTTGATTACTTGGGGGATTTTTATAATAATATATATATTATAATCGAAGCATTAAAATACAGACATTAGGTCCCATGAGTGCCTTAGGATAGTTGAAGGACTTGCTTTGCATTGTAGTCATTTATTGACCATTCAGCAGCCCTGGTCAGGAACCCAGAAGAATGTGACCCCATGTGGCATGAAGGCCGGACATGGTGGTCCATGTTGGTGGCATCAGCACTTAGGAGGTAGAGGCACATCAACAAGAGAAACAAGGCTTCAAGGAGACAAGGAGAAGACAGAGAACGATTGGCCCTGAAGGGCACTTGCTTCTCTCCCAGAGGAGACAATTTGGCTCCTATTCTCAGGCAACTCACAACTGTCTGTCACTCCAACCCTGGGGATCCGATGTCTCTGGTACCCTAAGCTTTTGGCACTTGCACTAGTATTACTTACACACACACACACACACAGTTGAAATGAATGAAAATTGTATGAAAATCTAAGATTAACAGGTTCCCTGGAATATATTATGAGAAAAGACACACAGAAGAATACTATAACCTAAGGCAAATTCCTTTTGCTCTGTACCGTCTTTCCGTCAGCTACGTTTGATGTACACGCAGTGCTCCAGTCCTGAGTTTTAGATTTCAATTGTTTGTAGTTTCTCCAAACCTTCATTAGAGGGTGTTTCTCCACTACTTACCCCAGAGTAACAATTCTGTGCACAGCAATCGCCCAACAGACACACAAGATATCCATGACACAGTCAAGAAGGCTCTGTCAGTTTTCCATCCAGAGCCTGCCAGCAGTTGGATCTCTGAATAAATTGGGTTGAGTCTACCATGATACAATTTGCAGCTTTTCTGGGTCTGATGAAGAAACTTGACCAACTCTGTCTCAGCAAAGTACAAAAAAGGTTCGGCAGCTGAAATCTAATAAGGGACACAAAGCAGCATGGAAGCACCTTCATTTCTCAGTAGCCCAAACTCACCCATCTCCAGCCTCTCTACATGAATGATCTCATTTTGTAAAGTCTGCATGAATTAGTTGTGCACAACAACCAATGAACAGACACAAGATAGATACAACTAATGACTGGGGCAAAGAACAAGAGGTGACATTTTCCTCTTCACTGCAAACAGAATCTTTTCTGCTTGACTTCCACACAGTGTCCATGACATGTTGAACAGATTCTTGAGGCAAGAATGACCTTCTTGGGCTAATGGCTCTGATTATATCCATAAACTCAGAACAAAGTTGATGAAATTGTTCTCTGAAGACAAAACCCCGGCATGAGAGTACTCCAGAGAGGTGGGGGTACTGCTCCAGAATCATCTTTTTGCAGTTTCCTGTGTAGTCCAGAATTCAGGACATGCTTGGAGATTCTTTTGTCACAGAAATTGATGCCAATGAATTAGGAACATTGGCTGAGGGCAGCTGCATAGGAAGACACTGATCTGAGAGTTTGTCATCCCACACTCTAGGAAATCCAAAGTCTGCAGAGTTCTGGCAACATTAGCTATCAACCTATGAAGAAGCCTTGAAAGTAATGGGAACAGAACAGCAACCATGTCCAGATATTTTAGTAGCCAGAGTCTCCGACACTGGGAGAACTGATCCAGGTGGGCACTCTAACCCCTGCTGGAAGTGACAGAGGAGGTCTTCAAGGAATCTTCAGGTTCCTAGGCAGAGACCACGGGGTTAGTTTTGGAGATGGATTTGGAGAGCACATTTGGTGGGATTTACACAGAGGTCCCAAGGTCAGTTGCATCAAATGACGGAAGTAAATATCTGTGGTGCTGCCTGTTGGATTTTGTCCACTCACGTCACACCCCCAGCAGCCACGATTGCTGTGGGATGGCTCAGTGCACACTCCACAGCACCATTTCTCAATGCCGCCAGGAAATCCAGGGCAGCATTTCAGCAAATCTCTGGCAGATCTCACTGCCCTCTGCATCCTGTCACCATCTCCATGCTGATTCCCAGATTGCACCTTGACTCTGACTGTCAGCCTTGCTGTCAACCATCTCCGATCTGCTCATGGCACACTTGGGCTCAAAACATTTCCCACATGGGAAATTGGAGGCAGTGAGGTGGCTGTTCACACAATCTAAGCACAGACCACCCGGGGAACTATACAGGTATTCTGTTTCTGTCTTTTTGTGCCATCTTCTCTTTTCCATCCCCATTATCTTAGACAGGATTCTAACAGGGAATGTACAACTCACCCACACTAGATCTGGCCCACCCACCTGACTTGTGACCTAGTACTTCTAGACACATGTCCAACCTTAGTTTAGGCTTCTGTTTCATGAGTGGCCCTGGGAGAGCCTATTCCCTTAACAAGGAAACAAGACCATGCTTAGGTATTCAGATGACTCCCTCGCTATTCATCCCACAGTGACGGACAGAAATAATGTGCCCACGAGTCTATAAAGTGACGGACAGAAATAATGTGCCCACTGGTCTGTAAAGTGACGGACAGAAATAATGTGCCCACTAGTCTGTAAAGTAAAAGAGAAAGGATTGCTCTGGTCCTGCCACTTTTCCCCCTTGCTTAGCTGCACAGCTGTAGAATGTGGCCCTTTACCAACAGAGATAGCCTCCATGTAGAGATGCTGAGGTCTGGGGAGTTTGGAGACCCGAGAAATGAACATGATGTCATGCCTCCTTCTATCTGCTACATATCTAATGTGTACCCTGTAGTCATCCTCTGTGAGAGAAAGAGAATTTATTAAGATTTTACATCTCACCCAAAATGTCACAAATTGTGCTATGGGAGACTGAGTTCAACTCATTCCGACTTCCAATGCAAGGATGTGCTCTGCCAGAAACTCTCAGAACCCTCCTGATAATATCAAAGGACAACAAGGAGAGAATCCACATCCTCCCCAGGTCCATTCCAAAAAGTATGTTTTTCGAAGACTCTGATGCATTCCTTAATGTAGGTTCACTACTGCCTTCAATTTTGAAACATCTATAGATTCTGGAAGAAGTATCATACAGGGCAGGAATAGTGGTGAGACTAATTAGTGAGCAGCCATCACATCACCATCATGTCCAGCTCATGTGCTCCAGAAGTCATGGTACAGATTCTGAAAATCAAGTACTTGAAGGTTCTATGTCCTGTAGGTAAAACAAAGTATCAGTAGACCCAAAAACAAAAAAGACCCCAATTTAGTCAGCTTCTTTGGACATTTCTCATGTCAGGTCTTACTTTCTCCCATCTGGTCTTGGTAGTGTTTGTTTTTTTTCCCAGTGTTGAGTCTCCAACAACCTCACGGTCCCAGGCAATGCACAGCCTATATTTGTATTAATACAGATATGTATGTTACCTTTAAAAGTTTATGTATTTTCAGAACAAGGGGATCCTACACCAACAACAATGGCCCAGATGATTGAGCATCCAAGACAGCTCCAAGGCAACTGAGGCGGCAACTGACTGAGATGATCCAGTCTCAGAAAACACACATTCCAAGCCTTAAGAATTATCCTAATTTTCTCTGGGTCCCTCAACAACTGCCAGCACCCCAACCAGCTGAAGTATTCTACAGAACTACACCCATACTCCCCAAAATAAATTATGAATGTTTATCATTTAGATGGGTTGGTTACACGTTATTATTAGTAATGTTCAAGACGAAAGTTAAACGTAAGAATTAGATTTAGGAATCTCCTTCTAAAAAGAAAAAGGGGATATAGTAATCACAAGATAAAAGGGTAGATTATTTAATCTACTTTCATCCAAAAACAACTATTAATCTTATATTTTACATTGGCATAAATTTTGCTTTATTGTTACAAATTTAATGTTTTTTTCACATTTTATTTTATTTATTTTTTTAAATTTTATTAAATTATAAAAGTTTCCATTTCCGCCCCTCCTCCCAACACCCTCCCACTCCCCCCACTCCCTCTCCTCCTCCCTCTCCATCCCTAAGAGCAGTCAGGGTTTCCTGCCCTGTGGGAAGTTCTACAAATTTAATGTTAATTTTGTTAAACTGTATGTATATTTTTACTCTTGTTTAAGGTATTATGCTTATGCAGCTCATTTAAAATGTATTATAAATTAAGAAATACAGATTAACAGTCATCTATAATAGTCAAAGTTATAGTATTTTAGAGATGTCTTTAAGCTCATTTAGAGGTATTTCAGAAAGAAAAGTAATCTTCAGACATTTCAAAGGCCTACAGAATATGGTATTTAATATATTTAATAATCTAAACCTTTTTACGATAGTGAGATACATTGATTCCTGTCAACACCAATCTACTTTAAAGAAGATGATCAGCATTGAAAACTCCATATGGAGCTTACTTTGTGGCAAAAGTTAAGTTACTGGGCAAAGAAACTGCACTCTTCTCATTTGCTGAAAGTCACTGTCCAAACTGGCCCAGTAGGACACAGGAAAGGTGACTGCAGAACTTTGACCAGACAAGGTAGGACAGTCCTTCAAAACTCTGCTTCATAGAAAACTTTCAGATATTCTAGTTAGATGCCCAATGTTGCAGAAGAACTTTGGGTACTGTCTAGGTAGCCTGAGGTCCCTAGCATAAGGTAACATTTCACTCTTCTGGGGTCTTTGATAGAGTTGAAGACTAGATAGCCCTGGTTATAGTTTTTCTCAGTTATGATAAAAGATAAATTAGATGAGAAACTTTAGACTCACCAAAATAGGATGGATAACAGTACTTTCTCTAATTTTGCAAAACACAAAATTGATTGGATATTGTTACCACAGTTCTTAATAACTGTTTCTGTTGTATATAATTTTTACTAAGGTACGGTTAAAGCCTTCCTTTTTAATTAGACAAAAAGGGTGAAATGGTGTGAATTATGCCCATAGTTAATAAAAGTTGATTGGTCGATAGCTGAGCAGAAAGAGATTGAGTGCAAGAGCCAGACTAAGAATTCTGGGAAGAGAAAGGGCAGAGTCAGAGAGTCACCACAAACAGAAGAACAGGATGACAATGCTGTACCAAATATGCTCTCCAATGCCATTTCCAAAACTCACCTCTTGGTCTCTGCCTAGGAACATCAAGACTCCTTTGAAAACATCCTTCACCCCCTCCCCCCATAAGATTTAGAATGCCCACCTGGATCAGTTTGCTCAATGTCAGAGCCTCTGGCAACTGAAATATCTGGATATACTTGGTGTCAAATTCCGTTTACTTCTTGGGACTCTTCAAAGGTTGTTAGCTAGTATTGCAGGTACTCTCCAAACACTGGATTGTCTGGGATGACAGACTCTCAGATCAGTGTCCTCATACCTCACTTAACCAATGTCCCCAACTTATTAGCATCAATTTCTATGATAATAGAATCTCCAGGCCAAGTCCTGAGTGAAGATTTGGACCACACAGGGAACCTGAAAAAGATGATTCTGGAGCAGTAACCTGTTCCTTTGGAATGCTATCATTGCCAGGGTTTTGTCTACAGAAAACAAAGTAATCACCTTTATTCAGAGTTCATGGGTACAGTCAGGTCCATAAGGCAGCCCAAGGTGGTCATCTTTGCATAAAGAGTCTGCCCAACATGTCGGGTACATTGTCCGTATGACAAGAAGATCAGATTCTGTTTCTGTTTGCAGTAAAGACAAAAATGTCACTTCATGTCCTTTGCCCCTGGTCATTAGTCGTATCCATCCTGTGTCTGTTCAGTGGTTGTTGTGTACAACTGTTGCATCCAGACTTTATAAAATGAGATACCTTTCATTTAGGAATGCTGGAGATGGGTAAGCTTGGGTAACTGAGAAATGATCACATTGGCATGCTTCTTTGTGTTCATTTCTGGATTTCCAATGCTGAACCCTTTTTCTCCTTTGCTGAGACAGAGTTGGTCAAGTTTCTTCATTTGACCCAGAAAAGTTGCAAATTGTATCATGGAAGACTCAACCTTATTTATTCTCAGAGGTCCAACTCCTGGACATCCTCTGGATGGAAAACTCGCAGAATCTTCTTGAAAGTCTACATGCACAGTTACAAAAACTTCATCCTTTTACATTCAAACTGGAAATATTCTTTTTGTTTATTTTTTTGAGACAGGGTTTCTCTGTAGCTTTAGAGCCTGTTCTGGAAGTAGCTCTTGTAGACCAGGCTGGCCTTGAACTAACAGAGGCCTGCCTCTGCCTCCCAAGTGCTGGGATTAAAGACATGTGACACCACCGCCCGGTGGAAATATTCTTTTGTCCCAGGCCCAACTCAAGAAGTCTTGTTCTTGCAGATGTATCCCTGGCAGAGGTCAGTTACCACCATCCTTTCGTCTCCTTTTCAGTTTCCGGTTCAGGCTTCTCTACTTCCTTCTTTGTTCTTTTTGTTTTTTTGTTTTTTGAGACAGGCTTTGGAGGCTGTGACTTTGGAGCCTGTCCTGGAACTAGCTCTTGTAGACTGGGCTGGTCTCAAACTCAGAGATCTACCTGCCTCTGCCTCCCGAGTGCTGGGATTAAAGGCATGTGCCGCCGCCGCTGCCCAGCTCTACTTGCTTCTTACTCCTTGTTTTTGCTGAGCAGCCATCTTCCTCTGTTGCAGCCATAACTCATGGTGCTCATTCTGCAAATGGAGTACTCCAAGTTGCCACCTCCTGTGGGTAAAACAGGTGAAGAGTCAGTAGACAAAACAAGAGCCCAACTTAGTCAGCTCCTTTCCACATCTCTAATGTCAGTTCTTACTTTCTCCCATCCGGACCTTAGCAGTGTTTGTGTTATTCCAATATGAAGTGTCCAACAAAGACCTCATGATCCCAGGCAATGGCTCTTTCTGAGCTGCATCCATGGCTCTGTCTCACTTCCCTCCATTCAGTTTCTCTAGACCTGGTACTACTAGTGCCCGTGGGGAGACAGGGACAGGCTCCTGCCACTGCGCCCACATCTTCTCTATTCCTCCCCACACCCAACGGTCCTTTTCTATCAGATATCAATAGCAGCAAGGCTTCTTCAGTCTTCCAAGCTGATGCTACCAAGGCCTCGGATCTACCTATAACTCTTCAGGGTCTCAAACCCAGATTCTCTCTCCCCTGTGTCCCAGAATCCTCCATTTGACTCTACCTGGGTCTTGCCCACTTTGGGTTAATATTTGGTGTCAGTAGGATATCTACCCAATCCAGAACAACCTGGAAGATTTCCTTGTGGTGCTTGTTCTTCGGGGCCCACACAGGGACATAGGAGAATGGCCAGACTGTGACCATAGTCTTCATAATCTTAGTGAGCATGCCAGTGAAGACCTCCTGGAATAGTTGTGGGAAGAGCTCCATGGACCATGGACAGTTCCTCCAGAGCAGAGATAACCTTGTCCTCATCCTTCAGTACCTCCGTCTTTGCAGCTCCAGGAGCTTTGGTAGACTCCTTATACTCATCAGGATGGATCCTGGGAAAACTTCCAAAAAAGACAGCCAGGAAATGTTAATTCGTACAAACACAATCAACATCCCGGAAGTTATCACTGAAGGGTACAAACTGATTAAGTTACAAGAATGTAGTGAGGAGCTGCGGGCAGGCCTGCTTTTCGCCTCACCCGGCTCCCGCACGGCTAGCTTAGTCCCAGAAATAACAACACACAAATTGTATTCATTTAAGCACTGCCTGGCCCATTATCTCTAGAGAGTTAGTTACTGACTAACTCTCATATCTTGATATTAACCCATTTCTAATAATCTGTAGCACAACGAGGTGGTGGCTTACCGGAAAAGATTCAGCATGTCTGACCTGGTGGCTGGCTCCATGGCGTCTGCCTCATTGCTCTCTTCCCAGCATTCTATTCTGTTTACTCCGCCTACCTAATTTTCTGTCCTATCAAGGGGCCAAGGCAGTCTCTTTATTGACCAATGAAAATAACACAATAGACAGATAACCCTCCTCCATCACAAGAAAGCAAATCCCAGAGAACATAAACAACAATGAGTACCCTAAGAGAGACATACATGGATCTAATCCACATGGGAATTAGAAAAAGATCTCCTGAGTAAATTGGAAGTATGGGGACCATGACAGAGGGTTGAAGTGGAGGGAAGAGGAAAGGAGGGAGCAAAGAATATATAGCTCAATAAATGTATAGCTCAATGAAATCAATTTAAAAAAGAAAAAAGGCAAATCCTTTCAGACTCAGTGACTCTGGCCTCTCATCCCAGTGTGTGGTGGGTGCAGAGTCAGAAGATGAATAGTTCGAGACCAGTTGTAGTACTGGAAAAGTAAAACATAAGAACAAAAGCTCACCAGCAAACAAAAACAAATGCCCTAGCCTAGATGCACATGCCTTTCATCCCATTACTTAGGAAGTAGACACTGGTGGGTTTCTATAATTTACATCCTGTTCCACATTGCAAGTTCCAGGTCACTAAGAGCCACATGGTAAGACTATTTAACACACACACACACACACACACACACACAGTCACAGTTAGGATTCCTATTGCTGCTATTAAACACAACCAGAAGCAAATTCAGGAGGAAAGGTTTTCTTTGGTTTACAGTTCCGCATGGTGGTCCACCATTAATGGAAGTGAGGACAGGAAATCAAACAGGTAGCAACCTGGAGCCAGGAGCTGATGCAGAGTCCATGGAGGGTGCTGCTTACTGGCTTGTTCCCCACGCTTACTCAGCCTGCTTTCTACAGAAGCCAGGACCACCTGCCCAGGCATGGCATCACCCACAATGGGCTGGGCCCCACCCGTCACTGGCTAAGGAGATGTCCTACAGGCTTGCCAACAGGAGGAGCTTATGCAGGCATTTTCTCAACTGAGACTTCCTCCTCTCAGATAACTGTAGCTTGTGTCAAGTTGACATAAAATTACCCAGCACAGTTGACCCCTTGCCAACTTGACACAGAATGCTTTTTAAGATTATAACCTTTCATTTTTTGGGTGTGTGTGTGTGGGGGGGGTCGCTGTTGTGGGAATTCATCCAAGATCTCAGATTACTACATCTCACAAACACAAACCATGGCTAACTTTAAAAGCCCCACAGCCTTTGCAAATGCAAACTCATTAGAGGTTCACCTTTTAGTAGTATCAGCTCTCTTTTCTTCCTGTTCGTTGCTTTGTACAACCTCGATATGAGGTCTTTCACCTTTTCTCCTTATGTCTTGTGCTATCTTGTGTGGCTGTCATCTCTTGGAGACCTATTCTCTGAAGAAAATAACGATAGGGGGCAGGTCTGGGAAGGATAGAGTTGTGTGTGTGGGGAGCTCGAGGTATTGGGGGAGGGGGGAGGGAAAACATGCTTGGTGTATTGTCTGAGCGAAGAGTGAAGATCAGTTTTTTTTGTTTTCTTTTGTCTTGTCTTTAAGACAGGGTTTCTTTGTGTAGCCCTGGCTGTCCTGGAACTCACTTTATATACCAGGCTAGCTTGAATTCACTGAGATCTGTCAGCCTATACCCCCCAAGAACTGGGATTAAAAGTGTACTCCACCACTGTCTGGGAAGCATTTTCTGTTTAGATTTGGTGTGTTATGTTTGAGACAAAGCTTGACAGCCCAGGCTGGCCTTCTACTCACTGTGTAGTCAAGAGTGGCCTTGAACTCCCATCCTGCTGCCTGGATCTCACCAGTGCTGGTCCTCCAGGTGAGAGCCTGAAATTCGGTGCCACTGAGGTTCTCTGTGAAAATATTTTAAATTGTCTAACATTAGATCAGCGGGTTGAGGTGGAGTTCAGAAAGGAGGAAGTAAACTCCACAATGCTTCTTTCCAACACAGAGCAGAGTTTGTGCCTCTTAAAACCATCATTTTCTATAGTTTTGCTCACCCTGTTTGCTAATTCAGTTTTTCTAATTGACATTCTCTTTTTACTCTATTTCTTTGAATCCTGACTGCCGTTTGCCCTCCTTCCTCTCCCCCAGCCCTCACCTCCCCTCTGACCCCATCCACCTCTAAGAACTGGAAGAGACAACGGAAACGGAGGAGCAACTCAGGGAAAGCTAGTGCAATGGAAACTTCCAGAAATGCACGAGGGAGACCCTAGCGAAGACTGCTCCTAGCAACAGGGATAAGGGATACAGAGCCTGAACTGGCCATCTCCTGGAGCCGGACAAGACTTCCAGTGGAGGCCTTGGAACAGCAACCCAGCCACAAAATCTTTGACTTACAATCTGTCCTGCCTACAAGATGTGCTGGGGTAGAGGCGACTTGGAAACTGTAGGGGTTCCCAAACAAACAGCTTGAGACCCATGCTATGGAAGGGAGTGCACCCCTGAAACTGCCTGGAATGCCAGCCCCCCCTCAAAGAAACAATGAAAGAAAGAAATTCAATTCAATGAAATGATTCCTAATGGTATTCTGATATATTCATGGATTGGTGACTAGCCCAACTGTCAGAGAGGCTTCAATAAGCAACAGATGCAGAGACCAAAAGCCAAACATTAGGCAGAACTGAAGGAATCCTCCAGAAGAGGAGGAAGGATTGGAGGAGCCTGAGGGGTTAAAACCACCCTAAGAAAACCCACAGAATCAACTAATGTGGCCTCACGGGGCTCACAGAGACTGGAGACAATCAGTTAAGACTGTATGACTGACCAAGGCCCTCTGCATACATGTGACAGCTGCGTAGCTTGGTGTTCCTGTGGGACTCCAAGCAGTGGGAACAGGGAGTGTCTTTGTTTTCAGAACCCTTTTCCTCATACTGAGTTGTCTCTTCAAGCCTTAAGAAAAGGGGAGGTACCTAATCTTATTGCAACTCAATATGCTGTATTTGGTTGACATCTCTGGGAGGCCTGCTCTTTTCTGGAGAGAAATGAAGAATATTTTCAATAAAATATCCTGTCTCTCATAGAATCCAAAATCTCTTTTTTAAAAGTTCAAATTATCAACTGTGGGCTCCTGTAAAAATCGAAATTTAATTAAATGCTTTCTCACTCAAGAGTACAGGACAGGTGCGCAGTCACAATTAAACCAAAACAAAACCCAACTCCAACAGCGAAAATAGCTCGATGGCCAATATCTGGATCCACTCACTAGCTTCTAGGACTTGGGATGCTTCTAAGCTCTGCCGTCTGCAGCACACAGTTTCTCTTGTAGTCTCAGGCCAGTTGCATTCCGCTGCTGCTCTTCCCGTGGTCCTGGCATCTCCAAAATGCTGGGTCTCCTGGTTCACCTGGGCTGCCCTTTCACCAATTGCCTCTCCTAGGTTCTCTGCGGAGACTCCAGCCCTGCCCACAGTGCCCAGCCTCAGCTGCTCTCCACGACCACTTCGAGCCTTCAAAACCAGCACCACCTGTTGACTCCTGCACTACCAAGTTCAGCTGCCAGCACGAGGCACACACGACCTTGAGGAAACACTTCCCCAGAGGATTTCACCTCAGCGATGCTGGGCTTTTCTAAATCTCAGATTCTTCAGCCCCAGGTTACCAGCAGTCACATCCCAGCAAAGCAAAGGTTTCATTGGGTTGTTCTGGTCCCTTGTCAATCACAGCTGATTCATCAGCCTCAGCTAGAACCAGGACCACAGAGTCTTAACTCAAAGAGCTCAGTGGAGTCTTTGCTTCCCTCTGACACCCCACAAGCCAGACCTCCATCATTTTCACGGCTCTCAAGGCTCTTCCCTCCCAAGCTCCCACAGATCGTCTTGCCGAGCTCCCCACACTCCATGGCTCCTCTGACCCGAAGTTCCCAAGCCCTTCCACAATCCTCCCCAAACAAGGTCAGGTCTTTCAACCAATCTCTCACTATGTGCATACCAAATTCTGTCTTAGGGCTTCCATTGCTGTGATAAAACCTAGACAACATTCACAATGGGCTGGGCACTCCCCCACTAATCATTAGTTTAAAAATACCTACACGCTGGGCAGTGATGGTGAGCACATTTACTCAGCAACTGGGAGGCAGAAGCAGGCAGATCTCTTACTGTGAAGTCAGTCTGTCTACAGGTGAGGTCAAGGACAGCCAAGAGTGTTACATAGAGAAACTGTGTCTGGAAAAACCAGAAAAGAAAAAGAATACCTACAACCCAATCTTATGGAGGTGTTTTCTGAATTGAGATTCCCTCCCCCTCCCAGATGTCCTAGCCTATGTGAAGTTGACTTAATACTATTCAACAAACACAAAATTCCAATCCCACAGTACTTTCTCTCTCAATAGCAACAGGGAAAGCTTCCTCTTCAAGAAATTTTTAGGCGATTCCCTTTGAACACGTCTCACCCTCCAGATCTTCATTTTCTGTAATGAATCTATGCTCACTCAAATTAACAAAAATATAAGAAACAAAACCTAAAACAAGAAGCTGGGGATGTAGGTGACTGTCCTACCAGACATGAGGCCCTGGACCCTATCCATCACCATACTGTGTAAAGAGGCAGTGACTAAATTTTGTGTCTCATCACTTAGGAGGTAGAGGACGAAGGTCATTGCTCAGTATCTTCTAAGATGCACATATAGTTCCATGTTGGGTCCATTTGGAGTCCTGGCCTTCAGCTGCTCTTCCTGCTAGAGCCTTCTGATTGGAGTTACTAAAAGCTGTGCCTTGCCTAGAGGATCAGAGGATGGGGTTTTCACCTGTTGGCCCACTTGACTGTTGGGTATTTAAGCCTCCATGGTGCTATTGAATAAAGAGCTTCTTACCAGTGATTAGACATCCTTGAGTCTGTCTCTGTTGGTGTGTGTCATTGTGTGTTTCAACCTCCAGCCCCTTGCCCGAAGCTCACGAACTGTATTGTAGCACATAGAGCGCAGACAGGGGCGCAGTGTGCAACAAGCTTCGGGCAAGGGGATGGAGGTTGAAATACACAAACACACACAGAGACAGACAGACTCACGGACGTCTAATCACTGGTAAGAAGCCTTTTATCCAATAGCACCATGGAGGCTTATGCTTATATACCCAGCGGGCAAGTGGGCCAACAGGTGAAAACCCCATCCTCTGTTCCTCTAGGCAAGGCACAGCTTTTAGTAACTTCCATTAGAAGGCTCTAGAAGGGAAGAGCAGCTGAAGGCCAGGTCTCCAAATGGTCCCAACACTTCCAGACTGGTGTAATGGTATACTGTTTGCGCTTTAATAAATAAAGTTTGCCGGAAGAATAAAGAACACAGCTAGTCACACTAGTCAGCCACTAAAGGCCAGAGAGTTGTGACACACACCTTTAATTCCAGGACAAGGCCACCTGCATTACGTGAGATTGAACCTGTCTAAAGAGAGAAGCAGAACTCACCCAAAGGTGCTCCCAGCACTCCGGAGTCACAGCACTGAGTAGGTAGAGACAAGTGATACGGCGGGTGGAGAGAGGAAGACAAGGCCGTAGGGGACAAGAGCTCAGCAGTCTCACACTGAGGATTTCTGGAGGCAGGATCACCCATTTTGGTCTGAGATAGAACTAAGATTTAGTGGCTGATCACTTTGCTATTCTGATCTTCAGGTTGAACCCCAATATCTGTCTTGGGTTTTTATTAATCATGCTACAGACTAGACTGGGCTCCTGGACTCCATGTTTCAGAGAAGCAAAACCAATCCTACAAACAACATAGCCAGAAATGCTAAATAAAATAAGATGAATTTAAAAAGAAAAACCTCTAGAAGATACTTGAGTAACAGCCTGAAATGCCAGCCACTAGGAGCTGAGGCTGGCTTCTTTGGTGACACATGTTAATGACTCCAGCATTCAGGAGACAGAATCAGGAGAACTGCAGGTCCCAACCAGCCTGAGCTACTCAGGGCAGTTCTAGGACAATCTGGGCAACATAGCAAAACACTGGCTCAAAATTAAAAGATCACAAATTAACAAAAGAGAACACAGTATTTGAGTTAAAGACAAAACCACATTTGGATTTAAAACCAATCTCAAATCTGCAGATATGGAGACAGAAATTCTAGTGTCCTGAGCCATCTTGGGTCCATTGTCCTCAGCAGGGAGTGGCTGAGCTGGGTGAAGAAGCTGTGTAACTTACCAGAGGTGACAGTGTTCTTACTCCAAGAGGGCCAGCAGTTGGCCCTAGGCTCTGGAACTCTGGGTATCTTCTCTGGCTCCTCTGAAGCTTTTATCCACCTTCTTCCTCACTCCTCCCCTCTGCTGCCCCAGCTCCACCCATGAGCTACAGTTTGATTCGCTGATTAAGGCTCCATCCTCTTCATCTGTCCTTTTGGGGAGCTCGGGTGTGTCAGGTCAGATCATGTACTAGCAGGAAAGGGAATGAGCTGAGACTATGGAGTACTAATAGTCTACTAGTACTAATAGACATAGTACTAATGAGTACATACAAGGACTCATTCATACATTCACAGCCTATACAATCATATTTGTCTTCCTTTTTATCAAATTTTTATTTCTAGACAGGGCTTTTAGGTACCCCAACTGACAATGAACTATGTAGCAGAAGTTAGTGCCCCTTTTTCTCTGCCTCAAGCTCCCATGTGATTGGAAAATAGGAGTGAACCTCAACGCCCAGTTTATTTACAGCTATTCTTAAATCCAGGATCACACGATGTAACTCAGGACCCAAACCAGAACATATTTTTGGCATCCGCACCAGTGGAATGGGTGTTTCAAGGCTGGAAACCGCAAAGAGGGAAGCAGTGGCACTCCAGCCTGATGACCGGAAACAACCTGGTCAGGGCTGCTGTCCTGACACCACAGTTTGACCACCTACAGCCTTTGCCTCTATGAGAAGGGTTCCTCCCATAGTGTTCTGTTCCTTTGGAGACCCAGAGCCCCAAGAAACGCCCTCAGCCTTTTGAACAGTATCAGGATCACCTGAGAATCAAGGCGATGTTAAAGCCAGTTAGGCAGCCACACCTGTTGTACAGGACCGTGATCCCAGCTGCTTTGGAGACAGACGCAGGAGGATCACAATTTGAAGCACAGATTGAGCTTTAAATCAGCTTGGGCACCTAGGCAAACCCTACCTCAACATGAGTAAATCTATTGCTGACCAATGTGGTGCACACCTTAAATCCAAGTCCTCAGGAGAAAAGTGGATCTAGTGTGTTGATTTTCATACTCTTCTATATAGCAAGTCTGAGGCTAGTCAGGGTTACATGGTGAGTCCTTTTCTTAAAAGATAAAGGGCCAGAGACCCAAATCAGTCATAGAGTGCACACGTGGTGTGCAGGAGGTCAAAGGTTAAATAGCAGAGGATTCAAATGGAAAATAAAAACAAAGACAACAATCACAACAGCCTGTGATTTATTATTATTGTTGTTGTTCTTGTTCCTTTGATTGGCTCTGTAGGTGGAATGCACAGCCACATATGTGCACAGCTAGAAAATACCAAGGAACACAATCCTGCCAACCTTTTTCCTTCAAATGATGCCTCTTTTGTCCTGACACTGGGGGCAGATCAGGACAGCAGACCACGCACAGTATGGTTGTGTTCCACATTAACGGTGTCTGCAGCTTTCTGTTTTCATTTCTGAGTTTATAACATAACCATCCCACTGCTCTATTCCGCTCCCTCCTCCAGCCCTTCCACATACTCCTTGCTCTGTTCCAAATTCATATCTTTGCTTGGGTTTGTTTCTTCCTTTTCTTTTCAAAGCCTGGTGCTTGGAATAGAACACAGGACCCTCACGTGCTAAAAGGGTCTCTCTCCCTGAACTTAGTTCGTGTGTATTTTCATTTGAATTATAGTCTCTCCAAGGTCCCCTAGAACCTGAGATTCTCGCCCCGCATCCTCCAGTAGATGGGGATATATTCTTGTTCTACACCTGTGTGTAGGATATACAGGGATATTCAAAGGGAGAGAGGTTAAAAAGGAAATTTACAAACATGTGTTAGAACTCAGGCCTCTGAGAAGATGGGGTTGTAGTCTTGTGCTAATGCTGGGTTACATATCAGATACAAAACAACCTGAGTATCCAGTTCACATCTGTCACTCCAACACCCAGAAGGCTGAGGCAGAAGTGCTGGGAGTTTGGTGTTAGCCTGTTCTACAAAGAGAGTTTCAAACCATTAGAGAGTTGCACCCCCTTGATCAGTAGAAAAACACAGGTTGAGGTTGGGAGGTGGTGGAGCACGCCTTTAATTGCAGCACTCCAGAGACAGATGGACTCTGTGAGTTTGAGGCCAGCCTGGTCTATAAGAGCTACTTCCAGAACAGGCTCCAAAGCTACAGAGAAACCCTGTCTCAAAAAACAAAAAACAAAATACAAAAAAAAAGAAAGAAAAGAAAAAACACAGGTGGATCACTTAGCATTTGTCCCAAGCCTGATGGGCTGCATTCCATCCCTGGGAGCCGTGTTGAGGACGGAGAGATCAGAATCTTTCTGACCTCCACTCCTGTGCCATAGCATTTCCCTCTCCCCGACACTAAATAAGTCGAACGGAAACACAAAATTTAAACATAAAGGATCACATAGAAGCAGAGGATCAGAACAGCTGGCTCCCAGATCAAGAATTCCTTTTCGCACCAGATAGAGTCTTATGCAACTGGACAAAATGAAAGGAACCACTGATTGTGGGTTGTCCAGACTCAGGGGGTAAATCTATAACATATTTCATGTACCCCACATCCAGCAAACACAGCAGAGAGGGGGTTGGGAATATTTCAAAAGCCAGAGGACCAGCAAGTGGACTGAGAGGTCAGACTCCTGTAACAGACTGGGAACCTACAGCCAGGACACCTCAACAAGATTGGTGTCTGAATACATTCTGAACAGGGACAATCACAATACAGGCACCATCCTGGAAGGGACAAATCTCCTAAAACCCCTCCCCTAGCTAAAACCTGCGGTTCAGTAAGGACAGCTGAGAGAGGGGTAATTAGTCATACAAAAGCCAGAGCCTCCTAGGTGGTTAAAGAATTCCAGGTGGTCAGACCTGAAATCATACACAGGCAAGTAATACTGGATTGACTCTACAGGTTGTGTTCATCAATTAGGAATCTACACACACACACACACACACACACACACACACACACACACACACACACACTTATGTGTGTGTTTATACCTATATGTATATATATGAAACATTTTTTAAGAAAAAAAGCAATGAATTTGAGACTGAGCTGCGGTGCATACATGGAAAGAGTGGAGTGAGGAAAGCAAAACTGTGTAATTCTATTATAATTTTAAAATATGAAAACATAACAAAATACAGGGGTTAAGACTTGCCTCAGCAACTAGACACCTGCTGCTATTTAAGAGTACCATACTTGTGTGCCCAGGACCCATTTCACAACTCATAAACCCCCATAGCTCCAGCTCAGGGGAATGCATCACCCTCTTCTGGCCTCCCCTGGCATTATGTCTTACTTACCTACAGATACAAATACATAATTAAACATTTTTGACATAAAATATTACAAAGATTAAAAAGCAAACTTAAACACAATCCAACTCAACAGTAGAACATTTGTCTTCTACCTAACATGGTTCTTTTATTTTTTTTTTTCAGTTGTCTGAGTTTGCAGTTTTTTGAGATAGATCCCAGAGAAGGGCTGTCTGTGAGCAAGATGGAGTTTCCTTGTGGGTCACGGGATTATTAGTGGA